>NC_081391.1:23554128-23691628 GCF_030684315.1 Stegostoma tigrinum | reverse complement strand
TCACTCCTTCACTCACTCACTCACTCACTCACTCACTCACTCACTCACTCACTCACTCACTCACTCACCCACTTGCTCCCTCACTCCCTACTCACTCACGCACTCACTCATTGACTCACTCACTCCTTCACTCACTCACTCCCTCACTCACTCGCTCACTCACTCCCTCACTCACTCACTCACTCATTCACTCACTCACTCCTTCACTCACTCACTCACTCACTCACCCACTTGCTCCCTCACTCCCTCACTCACTCACGCACTCGTTCACTCACTCCCTCACTCACACACTCACTCACTCACTCCCTCACTCACTCACTCATTCATTCACTCACTCACTCGCTCACTCCCTCACTAACCCCCTCCCTCCCTCACTCACTCACTCCCTCCCTCACTCACTCCCTCACTCACTCACTCCCTCCCTTGCTCCCTCACTCTCTCACTAACTCACTCCCTCACTCATGCACTCACTCACCCCCTCACCCACTCACTCACCCCCTCACTCACTCATTCATTCACTCACTCACTCACTCACTTTCTCACTCGCTCACTCACTCACCCACTCCCTCACTACACACTCACTCCCTCACTCACTCACTCACTGATGCACTCGCTCACTTACTCACTCCCTCACTCCCTCTCACTCTCCTTCACCTCCACACTCACTCACTCACTCGCTCACTCGCTCACTCGCTCACCCGCTCCCACACTACACATTCACTCACTCATGCACTCGCTCACTCACTCACTCCCTCACTCGCTCGCTCACTCCCTCTCACTCTCCGTCACCCCCACACTCACTCGCTCATTCCCCTCCCTCCCTCCCTCACTCACTCCCTCACTCCCTCCCTCACTCACACACTCACTCCCTCTGTCACTCCCTCCCTCCCTCACTCACACTCTCTCACTCTGTCACTCACTCACTCCTTCACTCACTCACTCACTCACTCAATCCCTCACTCACTCCCTCACTCCTTCACTCCCTCACTCACTCCCTCCCTCACTCACTCACTCACTCACGCCCTCACTCATTCACTCACTCACTCACTCGCTCACTGACTCACTCACTCACTTGCTCACTCGCTCACTCACTCACCCGCTCTCTCACTACTCACTCACTCACTCCCTCACTCATTCACTCACTCACTCACTCGCTCACTGACTCACTCACTCACTCACTCACTCGCTCACTCACTCACCCGCTCCCTCACTACTCACTCACTCCCTCACTCATTCACTCACTCACTCACTCGCTCACTGACTCACTGACTCACTCGCACTCACTCACTCGCTCACTCACTCACTCGCTCACTCACTCCCTCACTCACTCACTCCCTCACTCCCTCACTCATTCCCCCCTCACTCAGGCACTCGCTCGCTCGCTCACTCACTCACTCATTCCCTCACTCAATCCCTCTCTTGCTCACTCACTCCCTCACCCCCTCACTCCCTCCCTCACTCCCTCACTCACTCCCCCCTCACTCAGGCACTTGCTCGCTCACTCACTCTCTCACTCACTCCCTCATTCCCTCACTCAATCACACACTCACTCGTTCACTCGCTCACTCACTCACCGGCTCCCTCACTACACACTCACTCGCTCACTCACACTCCTTCACTCACTCCCTCACTCACTCACTCACTGATGCACTCGCTCGCTCACTCACTCCCTCACTCCCTCTCACTCTCCTTCACCTCCACACTGACTTACCCCCTCCCTCCCTCACTCACTCGCTCGCTCACTCACTCACTCACTCACTCACCCGCTCCCTCACTACACACTCACTCACTCACTCACTCACTCACTCACTCACTCACTCACTCACTCACTCACTCACGCACTCGCTCACTCACTCACTCCTTCACTCACTCACTTACTCCTTCACTCACTCCCTCACTCACTCACTCACTCCCTCACTTCCTCTCACTCTCCTTCACCCCCACACTCACTCACCCCCCCTCGCTCACTCACTCCCTCACTCCCCCCTCACTCACTCACTCCCTCACTCACGCACTCACTCACTCACTCCCTCCCTCACTCACTCCCTCATTCCCTCACTCAATCACACACTCACTCGTTCACTCGCTCACTCGCTCAGTCACTCTCCCGTTCCCTCACTACGCACTCGCTCACTCACTCACTCACTCCCTTACTCACACTCCCACACTCACTCCCTCCCTCACTCATCCTTCACTCCCGCCCTCACTCACTCACTCCCTCACTCACACTCCCACACTCACTCCCTCCCTCACTCACTCCCTCACTCCCTAACTCACTCACTCACTCACTCACTCCCTCACTCTCACTCCTTCACTCACTCGCTCACTCACTCCCTCACTCCCTCTCATTCTCCTTCACCCCCACACTCACTCACTCACCCCCTCCCTCCCTCGCTCACTCACTCCCTCACTCACTCACTCCCTCACTCACTCACTCATGTGCTCCCTCACTCCCTCCCTCACTCTCACTCACTCACTCACTCATTCCCTCACTCACTCACTTCCTCTCACTCTCCTTCACTCCCACACTCTCTCACTCACCCCATCCCTCCCTCGCTCACTCACTCACTCACTGAGTGACTCACTCACTCACTCACTTACTCACCCACTCCCTCCCGGTGCGCCTCCCTCCCGGTGGGCAGTGTTGGCCTGTTGTGGATGTCTCTCCTCGGCGGTAGGTGTTTCTTGTCATTGCTCTCCGGGTATCCCCGTGACCTGAAGGTGGTCTCGTCACTTCACATCAGTCAACACAGTGGAAGACACGAGTAATATCCTAAGAATTCAATAGAGCCAGCGGGCAGAGCTGAGTCTCGGGGGGGAAGGTGCTAGTAAAACTGATTGGCCTGAAGGTGGATAAATCACCTGGACCCGATGGACTACACTCCAGAGTTCTAAAGGAGATCTTGAAGAGATTGTGGAAATGTTAGTGGTGATCTTTCAGGAATGCGAGAATCAGGAAATATCCCAGAGGAGTGGGAAATCGCTAACGTGACACCCCGGTTTAAAAAGGGAGAAGGCAAAAGATGCAAAATTACAGATCGATTAGCCTAACCTCAGTCGTGGGTAAGATTTTGGAGTCTATTGTAGAGGAAGAGATTTCTGAATATTTGGAAATGTATAGTAAAACAGGGCAGGGTCAGCATGGTTTCATCAAAGGGAGGTCATGCCTGACAAATCTGTTAGAATTCTTTGAGGAAGTAATGAGGAGGGTAGACCAAGGAGAGCCAATGGATATTATCTACCTGGGCTTCAAGAAGGCCTTTGATAAGGTGCCGCACAGGAGGCTGCTGAGTAAGATAAGGGCCCATGGTGTTAGAGGCAAGGTGCTAGCATGGATAGAAGATTGGCTGTCTGGCAGAAAGCAGGGAATGGGGATAAAGGGCTCTTTCTCAGGACGGCAGCTGGTGACAAGCAGTGTTCCATAAGTGTCAATGTGACCACGACTTTTCACTTTATACATTAATGATCTAGATGAAGGAACTGTGGGCATTCTGGCTAGGTTTGCAGATGATACAAAGATAGGTGGAGCGACAGGCAGTATTGAGAAGTTGGGGAGGCTGTAGAAGGGCTTGGGCAGGTTGGGAGAGTGGATAAAGAAGTGGCAGATGGAGTACAATGTGGGAAAGTGTGAGGTTACGCGCATTGGTAAGATGAATAAAAGCATTGACTATTTTCTAAATACAGAGAAAATTCAGATGTCTGAAGTGCAAAGAGATTTGGGAGTCCTAGTCCAGGATTCTCTCAAAGTAAACTTGCAGGTTGAGTCAGTAGTCAGGAAGGCAAATGCAATGTTGGCATTTATTTTGAGACAACTTGAATAGAAAAATAGGGATGTACTACTGAGGCTCTATAACGCTCTGGCCAGGCCACATTTGGAGTATTGTGTGCAGCTTTGGGCCCCATATCTCAGGAAGGATGTACTAGCGCTAGAGTGGGTTCAGAGGAGGTTCACGAGAATGGTCCCAGGAATGGGAAGCTTAACATATGAGGAGCGTTTGAGAACTCTGGGACTATACTCATTGGAGTTTAGAAGGATGAGGGGGGATCTAACTGAAACTTACAAAATACTGAATGGCCTGGACAGAGCAGATGTTGGGAAGATGTTTCCATTGGTGGGAGAGACTGGGACCCGAGGGCGCAGTCTTCGAGTAAAGGGAAGACCTTTTAGAACGGAGATAAGGAGAAACGTCTTCACCCAGAGAATGGTGAATCTATGGAAGGCTGTGGAGGCCAGGTCATTGAGGACATTTAAGAATGAGATAGATCGGTTCTTGATTATCAACGGGATCAAGGGTTACCGCGAGAAAGCGGGAGAATGGGGTTGAGGAACTTAACAGCCGTGATTGAACGGTAGAGCAGACTTGATGGGCCAAATGGCCTAATTTCTGCTCCTACATCTTATGGTCTTATGGTCTCACCCAGGAGTGGGCAGTCTCACCCCAGCATGGCGTCCTTGCCCAGGAGTGGTGGCTCACTGATGTCATGGTGATTTCCTCCATCAATATTCTCCCGTTTGTTTCTGAAAATCATTGGTTCATGTAACAAGTCGGACGATTCAATCAGCTATTAACCTGAGCAGCAGTTATCTCCAATGTTGTCAACTAACGTGCCCCACAGTGTCCAGTGCTCACTCTTATACACACACTCCTAGGGCATAGTCAACAGGAATGCCAGAGCCCTGGCTGATTTCCTTCCTGTTTCTAGCCCCATTGGAAAGACTGTGTCTTCTTATCTTTCTGTATTTTGGATTGTGGACTGAAATGGGAAAAGAACTGTTTTAAATACCAAGGTGCTGAGCAGCTGCTGTACTTTTTGGAAGCAATTCATTGGATGCACATTGGAAGTGCTGCTCACACTACTGTTTATTCAAATTTATTCTGTCAGAAGGGGGCCAAACAGGTAGATGAGAGTAAACCGGTTGATGTGGTGTATATGGATTTCAGCAAGGTGTTCGATAAGGTTCCCCACAGTAGGCTATTGTACAAAATGCGGAGGAATGGAATTGTGGGAGATATAGCAGTTTGGATCGGAAATTGGCTTGCTGAAAGAAGACAGAGGGTGGTAGTTGATGGGAAATGTTCATCCTGGAGACCAGTTACTAGTGGTGTACCGCAAGGGTCGGTGTTGGGTCCACTGCTTTTGTCATTTTTATCAATGACCTGGATGAGGGCGTAGAAGGATGGGTTAGTAAATTTGCAGACGACACTAAGGTCAGTGGAGTTGTGGATAGTGACGAAGGATGCTGTAGGTTGCAGAGAGACATAGATAAGCTGCAGAGCTGGGCTGAGAGGTGGCAAATGGAGTTTAATGCAGACAAGTGCGAGGTGATGCACTTTGGCAGGAGTAACCAGAAGGCAAAGTACAGGGCTAATGGTAAGATTCTTAGTAGTGTAGATGAGCAGAGAGATCTCGGTGTCCATGTACACAGATCCTTGAAAGTTGCCACCCAGGTTGACAGGGCTGTTAAGAAGGCATACAGTGTTTTAGCTTTTATTAATAGAGGGATCGAGTTCCGGAACCAAGAGGTTATGCTGAAGCTGTACAAAACTCTGGTGCGGCCGCACTTGGAGTATGGTGTACAGTTCTGGTCACCGCATTATAAGAAGGATGTGGAAGCTTTGGAAAGGGTGCAGAAGAGATTTACTAGGATGTTGCCTGGTATGGAGGGAAGGTCTTACGAGGAAAGGCTGAGGGACTTGAGGCTGTTTTCATGAGAGAGAAGAAGGTTGAGAGGTGACTTAATTGAAACATATAAAATAATCAGAGGGTTAGATAGGGTGGATAAGGAGAGCCTTTTTCCTAGGATGGTGACGGCGAGCACGAGGGGACATAGCTTTAAATTGAGGGGTGAAAGATATAGGACAGATGTCAGAGATAGTTTCTTTACTCAGAGAGTAGTAAGGGAATGGAACGCTTTGCCTGCAATGGTAGTAGATTCGCCAACTTTAGGTACATTTAAGGCGTCATTGGATAAGCATATGGACGTACATGGATTAGTGTAGGTTAGATGGGCTTAAGATCGGTATGACAGGTCGGCACAACATCGAGGGCCGAAGGGCCTGTACTGTGCTGGAATGTTCTATGTTCTATGTTCTATGTCTATGTTCTATGTTCTAGGCGAGTTTGTCGATGAGCTAGAGCTAGAGGGCTGTGTTTGAAGGGAGATTCGACCAGCAACAAGTAGCTGATTGGTCTATGGGCTAGTGACCAATTATCAATGACAAAGGTCTTCTTCCCTGCGAACAGCTATTGGTTCTCAAGTAGCTGTACAGCTTAGGCCTGTGAATAAGATAGGGAGAAGCCATTGGATATTCACAGGGCCAGTAGCTCACTGTTCTCTGCAGTAAAAAACTTCAAGCTAGAAGACAACCAGTTTATTTTTCCATCAGCAGTTGCTATGATGTTTGATTAATCAGCCAGAAGTGAGTTTTGTAAGTGTAAATCAACTACCCTGAGAAAATCAGTGAAAGCATCTGGAGAAGAAAGGCAGTGAACCAACATTTTAAACAGAAGGAGAATTGCCACAGTGAACTCTGTGACCAATGACTAATGAACTTCTTTATCAATTTACCATGTTGTTTTTCAATGTGTGTGTCGAGAGGGAGTTTTTAAACGGGGTTAGAACTTTAACCAGGAGGGTTTGTAATTGGTTACTGGCAGGTAAAGTTTATTTCGTTTTAACAAATATTGTTCCTGCTTCGGACAGAAACCAGATCCATGCTCTCTGTCAATCTGGGTCTAAAGGGCAGGAAAATTAGGGATAACACAGTGTGGAGCTGGATGAACACAGCAGGCCAAGCAGCATCTTGGGAGAACAAAAGCTGACGCTTCGGGCCTTGACCCTTCATCAGAAATTCTTTTCTGGTGATTCTGGGATGATGGAGATTGATCCCCAGTGAGGTGGGGCAGCCCTGATATCGAAGGGAAAGCTGAGAGCTCCCACTGCCACGCTGACTAAGATCAGGAAACTGGAAGGACTAGTTTAAGAGATAAATGTCTGTAGGACTGAAGAGGGCGCAGGCATGTAAAACCAACAGTGTAACATGGTGCGACACTGCCACCCAGTGGCACAAACATGAGTTACCATTTTCCCAATAAAGACCCAGCTCACAGCGATCTGAGCTGCAGATTCAGATCCCGTCGCAGAAGCTGATGGCCCTATTGAGTGACACCAACAAACAGCTAAAGGCCTCTGAGGCAGCGTCACTGGACACGAAGCATTAACTTTGATTTCTCTCAGTGGATGATGTGGAGGTGATGGTGTCGGACTGGAGTGGACAAAGGCAGAAGTCACATGACACCAGGTTACAGTCTGGCAGGTTTATTTGGGATCGCAAGCTTTCAGAGCGCTGCCCCTTGGCCAGCTGAAGTTATTTCTCTCCACTGATGTTGCCAGACCTGTAGAGCTTTTCCAGCAAGTTCTGTTTGTGTTTCAGATTTCCAGCATCTGCAGTTTTTTCAGTCGTTATTGAAACTGGTTAACAGCCTGTGAACTGTTTAATAATTTCTGATGGTGGGGAAAGAAGTTCCGACTGAACAATCTCACAAAACCCCGGAGCAGTGCTGGCAAAAAGCCTGGGAGGACAGAACCCGACCGAGCGTGCAGGAAGAGGCCATTCAGGCTGACAGACGTGCTTTCCCCGACAAAATAATCTTGGCAGAGTTTTAAATTCAGCTTCTCATCCATTGTTATTTCGCTCAGGATTCAGAAGCTGACTGGTTTCAATGCTGAATAAGTTAACAGACTGAGATCAGCCACGACTGTGTTCCCAGCAAAGACTATTCGGACCTTGGACACATAACATTCATGGATTTGCAGTAAATTTCACAAACACGGCCACAACGCCCAGATGGAGACTTCCAATAGTGCACTGAGGGAGTGCTGCACTGTCGGGGGGTCAGTGCTGAGGGAGCGCCGCACTGTCGGAGGGGCAGTACTGAGGGAGTGCCGCACTGTCGGAGGGTCAGTACTGAGGGAGAGGGCACTGTCGGAGGGTCAGTACTGAGGGAGTGGGCACTGTCGGAGGGTCAGTACTGAGGGAGTGCCGTACTGTCGGAGGGGCAGTGCTGAGGGAGAGCCGCACTGTCGGAGGGTCAGTGCTAAGGGAGTGAGCACTGTCAGAGGGTCAGTGCTGAGGGAGTGGGCACTGTCGGAGGGTCAGTGCTGAGGGAGTGGGCACTGTCGGAGGGTCAGTACTGAGGGAGTGCCGTACTGTCGGAGGGTCAGTGCTGAGGGAGAGCCGCACTGTCGGAGGGTCAGTGCTAAGGGAGTGAGCACTGTCAGAGGGTCAGTGCTGAGGGAGTGGGCACTGTCGGAGGGTCAGTGCTGAGGGAGTGGGCACTGTCGGAGGGTCAGTACTGAGGGAGTGGGCACTGTCGGAGGGTCAGTGCTGAGGGAGTGGGCACTGTCGGAGGGTCAGTGCTGAGGGAGTGGGCACTGTCGGAGGGTCAGTGCTGAGGGAGTGAGCACTGTCAGAGGGTCAGTGCTGAGGGAGTGGGCACTGTCGGAGGGTCAGTGCTGAGGGAGTGGGCACTGTCGGAGGGTCAGTGCTGAGGGAGTGGGCACTGTCGGAGGGTCAGTGCTGAGGGAGTGGGCACTGTCAGAGTGTTAATAGTGTTGTGCCCTTGAGTTGACATGTTCTTGTTCATGAACTGGTAGAATGTCACATCATATACTGCAGGCCGGCTCTGAGCCAGCAGTGATCTGAGCTGAACATTCAGGATCTGAATGAAGACATCTGTGGTTATAGCACTTTCAACCAATGACTGTGACTGTTTCTGTGTTCTGAAAATGACAGAGAAATGCCTGTTTCACATCAATTTCTGTGTCTCACTGTAATCCTGGAAACCCTGAGCCCCCATTGAATTGACCCGTTTAAAATGAGCCGTCTGTGTCTTTTCCAGTGTCTGTTGAGAATGATTTGACAGTGTTTCAGGGAACCCTCTCAATGCACAGACCTCTCATAATCTGCGCAACTGCAGGTGCAGTACTGCAGCTTTCCCACTGGGAGGTGCTGCTGAGTGCCTACCCTCAGTGCCCCCTACTGGTTTGTTTGGGAACCACCTGTGAATGGCTTGTGGCACCGCCACCAGCAGGACTGTAATGGTACTGCACCTCCACTGTGTGAGGACCAGAGTGAATGGCCAGTGAGTAGCTGTTGCAGTGAGCCAGTACAGGCACGATGGGCCAAATGGTCTAGCTGTGTTATAATTTTAAGTAGAAGGCCTTGTCAGTTGTGTACTGGCCCATCCCATCCATCCACCAGCATCCCTGCTGATAATTCCCTGCATCCTCAGACTCCCAAAGCATCTCTCACCTCCTTTAAGATGGTTTTAATTACCTTTGCTTATATCTGCCTTGGCAGCTCAGTGTGTCACCTTTGACTTGAGAATTGTCCTGTAAAGCACCTGAGGACCTCCTGCTCTGATTAAAGTACTTGTGGAGAGGTAAATTATTGCTGGACCCCATTTCGATACATTTGACTGGCTCGTTCAAGGGTCATTTCAGTGTTTTCTATGTCGTTGAGAGATCAGAGTTCCAGATCAGTTCTGGATTGAAAGTAAAAAAATTGTGGAAAGTCAAAAAATACACTGGAATGAAGAACAACCGGCGTGGAATCGTTGTTGGTAAAGCCCCTCTGGTTCTGTCCTTTCGGGAAGAAGATCTGTCATCCTTATCTGATCTGGCCAACGTTTAACCCCAGACCAACAGCAATCTGGTTGATTCTCAACTGCCCTTTCGAGCAATTTGGGATGGACAATAAATTCTGGCCCAACCAGTCACACTCTCAGAATTGAAAAGCAGATATTAATGTCCTAGTGATGACATCAAAGAAGAACTAGCAGCAAGATTAGGCCATTCTGTCCCTCCAAAAGCACAGCACTTCCACTGTACTGACCCTCTGACAATACCGGGTGCTCCGGTTTCCTCCCACAGTCCAAAGCTGGGCAGGCTAGCTGGACTGGCCATGCTAAATTGTCCTATAGTCTCTGGGGATGTGCAGGATAGGGGGACTGGCCGTGGGAAATTGTCTATCATGTTTGGGGATGTGCAGGATAGGGGGACTGGCCGTGGGAAATTGTCCATCATGTTCGGGGATGTGCAGGGTAGAGGGACTGGCCGTGGGAAATTGCCCCATAGTGTCTGGGGATGTGCAGGGTAGGGGGATTGGTCATGGGAAATTGTCCATCACATTTGGGGATGTGCAGGATAGGGGGATTGGCCATGGGAAATTGTCCCATTGTGTCCGGGGATGTGCAGGATAGAGGGATTGGCCGTGGGAAATTGTCCATCCTGTTCAGGGATGTGCAGGATAGGGGGATTGGCCATGGGAAATTACCCATTGAGTCTGGGAATGTGCAGGATAGAGGGATTGGCCGTGGGAAATTACCCATCGTGTCTGGGGATGTGCAGGAAGGAGGGATTGGCCATGGGAAATTACCCATCGTGTCTGGGGATGTGCAGGATAGGGGGATTGGCCATGGGAAATTGTCCATCATGGCTGGGAATGTGCAGGATAGGGGGATTGGCCATGGGAAATTGCCCATCATGTTTGGGGATGTGCAGGATAGGGGGATTGGCCGTGGGAAATTGCCCATCATGTTCGGGGATGTGCAGGATAAGGGGATTGGCCGTGGGAAATTGCCCATCATGTTCGGGGATGTGCAGGTTAGGGGGATTGGCCGTGGGAAATTGCCCATCATATATCAGGGATGTGCAGGATAGGGGGATTGGCCATGGGAAATTGTCCCATCGTGTCTGGGGATGTGCAGGATAGGGGGATTGGCCGTGGGAAATTGTCCATCCTGTTCGGGGATGTGCAGGATAGGGGGATTGGCCGTGGGAAATTACCCATCATGTTCGGGGATGTGCAGGATAGGGGGATTGGCCGTGGGAAATTGTCCATCATGTTCGGGGATGTGCAGGATAGGGGGATTGGCCATGGGAAATTGCCCATCATGTTTGGGGATGTGCAGGATAGAGGGATTGGCCGTGGGAAATTGCCCATCATGTTTGGGGATGTGCAGGATAGAGGGATTGGCCGTGGGAAATTGCCCATCATGTTTGGGGATGTGCAGGATAGAGGGATTGGCCGTGGGAAATTGTCCATCATGTTCGGGGATGTGCAGGGTAGGGGGATTGGCCGTGGGAAATTGCCCATCATGTTCGGGGATGTGCAGGGTAGGGGGATTGGCCGTGGGAAATTGTCCATCATGTTCGGGGATGTGCAGGGTAGGGGGATTGGCCGTGGGAAATTGCCCATCATGTTCGGGGATGTGCAGGATAGGGGGATTGACTGTGGGAACTGCAGGGTTACAGGGAAAGGGTGGTTGGGATGGTTGTGGGAGGGATGCTGTTTACATAGCCAGTGCAGACTTGATGGACTGAATGGCCTCTTTCTGCACTGTAGGAATTCTATGATCGTAAGATTAAATACTTGACTGCTGTTTGGTGATAATTACCATCGCGAACTTCTCGTAACTAGAGCCTTATGTTTCAAAGGGAATTGAAATTCTCAGATGTGATGACAATGGGATTTGAAGATCTGGACCGCGTTCAAACACAAGTTTCCCAGAGTGTGCCTGGGCTTCATGAACACAGCACCAATAAAAGCCAGCACAGCCAGTGAACTGTGATTATTCAGTCATTCATTTATTAGCTCTTAAATAAATTATATATTTTTCCAATTGACTTTAAAAGCTGGTCGGACATCATGTTGTCATTTGAGATTGCAAAAAAAGTCAATTTTAATATAAATTGCTATTTAAACTTCAATCGACTTCATAGCACAGCCGTCCCTCTACCCGAATTCCAAATGAAACTTAGGGAAAATTATGCACCAGGATAGGATCTTCAAATTGTGTCTGGTTTTTATTTAAAAAGTGATCCTTGTGTGCGTAAAGACACCACTTTGTGTAATTGACAGGACAGGAAGAGCTGGGGTTCGATTCCTCCGGAGTGCCACTTGTTGTTTTAGTGGCCAAGTTCCCACCCCAGAGCCCTGGGTTGAAATCCCATTCTGCGACTACATGGTAAAAGCCAAGGCCCATGCTCTAGTGTGGTTACTGAGTGAGTGCAGCATTGTTGGAAGTGCGGTCTTTCATGGGAGGTGTTAAACTGTCCTTCAAGAGGCATTTAAAACCCGTGGCGCCATGTTGGAGAACAGCAGGGGGCGCGTGCCTCGGGGTCATGTTCAGAGTCTACCGCCCCATAAACAACAGGGCGACTACTATCAGATCATTTGGTCATGAAGACATTGCTGCCCATGGGATCTTGCTGTGCACAGGTCAGTTATTGCGATTCCCACATCGTGGCTGCATCTAGAATGCGCTTTGTCAGGTGTGGATTGCTTCGAGATGTCCAGTTGCCGTGAAAAGATTTGTGCAGGCGCAGGTTCATGTGTTTGCCCCCAGCAGGGGGAGTCATCACTTCACTCCCCAACACGGGAAATTAGGCATGGATATCGTGGCATAGAAGAATCCAACAGACATTACATTCCCCTGGCACATAGGTGTCTGGGCTTGCATTAAGCGGTGAGATTACAAACTTGCAGTTGACTATCACATGGCTCAGCGGTTAGCGCTGCTGCCTCACTGCATCAGGGACCTGGGTTCGATTCCAGCCTCGGGCGACTGTGTGGAGTTTGCACATTCTCCCCGTGTCTGCGTAGGTTTCCCTCGGGTGCTCCGGTTTCCTCCCACAGTCCAAAGATGGGCAAGCTAGGTGGATTGGCCATGGGAAATTGCCCGTAGTGTTCAGGGGTGTGTATCTTCACCCAGAAAGTGGTGGATATTTGGAATGCTTGGCCCCAGAAGGCAGTGGAGGACAACTCTCTGGATACTTTCAAGAAAGAGATGGATAGAGCTCTTAAAGATAGTGGAATCAAGGGTTATGGGGATAAGGCAGGAACAGGATACTGATTGTGGATGATCAGCCCTGATCATAATGAATGGGTGCTGGCTCGAAGGGCCGAATAGCCTACACCAGCACCTATTGTCTATTGTCTATTAGGTGGGTTACAGAGGTTGGGCGGGATTCTCTGAGGGTTGGTGTGGACTTGTTGGGCCAAGTGACCTGTCCCCACGCTGTCGGGATTCTATGACAGTATCATGCTTCAAGTGATCAAAGGGACGATGGAGTTTGAAATCTTGATGTAGCGATGACATCATAAAAGAGCTGGGTGCAGGATTAGACCATTCTGCCTTTGGATAAAATTATAGCTGATCTGATTGAAGCCTCAACCCCCCATTCCTGCCTACCCCTGATAATCTTGGACCTCCCCTCATTTGGTTAAGAATCTACATACCTCCATCTTAAAAATATTCAACGGCCCTCTCTCTACATGAGGGAGGGAATTCCACAGACTCCTGAACCTCTCAGAGACAAAAATGCTTAAATTTTCCCCTTAAATGGGTGACCCCGCTGTTTAAATTTATACCCCTGAGTTCGAGTCTCCCCCTCATGGGGATATATCCTTTCAACATCTACCCACTTAAGTTCCCTCATAGGTTTCAATAAAATCACTTCTCATTCTTCTAAACACCATTGAGTTCAAGCCCAAACTATTGAAACTTTCCTCATGAGATTAACACTTCCTCCCTTGTACCGTTTAGTTGAACTTTCTCTGAACTGCTTCAGTTTTTTTCCCTTATTCATTAACAGGATGATGCCATCACTACCTAGCCCAGCATTTATTGCCCATCCCTCATTGCCCAGAGGGCAGTTAAGAGTCAACCACATTGCTAAGGGTCTGGAGTCACATGTAGGCCAGACCAGGTAAGGATGGCAGTTTGCTTCCCTAAAGGACATTAGTGAGTCAGATGGGTTTTCTGACAATTGACAATGGATTCATGGTCATGATTAGACTCTTAATTCCAGATATTTTATTGAATTCAAATTCCACTATCTGATGTAGTTATATCCTTTCATAAATACACTAAGACTGCTCATTGTACAATAGCCCCTCATTAAGGAAAGTTTTGATCAGCACAAAATTGATAATCATGAGCCTCCGTCTCTCCCTCTCTCTCTCTCTGTCTCTCAATCTTCCCTGAGTCATCTATATCTCATAACATACTGGAACAAGAAGTGACACAGTGGCTCAAAACTCAAAGTACTAAAGGCCTGAATTCACTTTCACCCTGTGTACAGTTTGAACATTCTCCCCGTGTCTGTATGGGCTTCCGCTGGGTGCTCTGGTTTCCTCCCACAGTCCAAAGATGTGCAGGTTAGGATGGTTTGGCCATGGGAAGTGCAGGGTTACAGGGTTGGGGTGAGTCTGGGTGGGAAACAGGTTGGTGTGGACTCAGTGGGCTGAATGGCCTGTCTCCGCACTGTAGCAAAATTTGCTGAGGGGATATGAGTGTCACTGGTTGAGCCCAGCATTTATTGCCTGTCCCTAGTTGCTCCTTCAGAAAGTGATGGTGAGCTGCCTTCCTGAACTGCTGCAGTCCATGTGCTGCAGAATTCCACTGGCTCACCAGTTTCTTGGTGGAGAAATGTTCACATGTTCAAGGTAATCGGCCTAAAAAGGACTGTTCTGGCTGAAGGTTAATCAAAAAGTTAAGAGGTGGGAGTGAAAGACCTTTAATAAAATCTACCAAAGTGAAGTTACAGGTCAGCAATGATAGAACAGGTTCAAAAGGCTGAATAGTCTCGAGTTATACAGCCCCTATAGTGCAGATAAGGGCCATTTAGCCTGCACTGACCCTCTGTAGAGCATCCCCCCCTCACAGACACACCATCCCCCTGTAACCTTGTGTTCCCCACAGCTACCCCCCACACTATGGGACAATGTAGCACGGCCCATCCACCCTAACCTGCACATCTTTGGGCGGTGGGAGGAAACCCACGCAGACATGGGGGAGAATGTGCAAACTCCACACAGCCTCCTGAGGGTAGAATTGAACTGTACACGGTAACTGCTCCCAGCCCCCTTGGTGAAGTGGGGCTAAGGGATACTAGCTGTCCCATTGCCCAGCAGTCAAAGTGAGTTAGAATGTCTGGGTGTCTAGGGGGTGTGCCCAGATAATTGCCTCACAGGGACCCGGGTTCAATCCCACCCTCGGGTGACTGTCTGTGTGGAGACAGACAAGGGCCCTGTGATAGGCACACAAACCCGGTGATTGATCTCTGTGATGTGATTTACCGTTTGCCCTCTCAGGGCTCAGCGTTGTCATCGGCACTTTACAAATCTGAGAATTGTTATGGAGATGAGGAAATTAATAATGTAGATCCATTTCCACCTATTTGGTCAAATATTGGATACAGCTCCAACATCAATGTACACCCTTAATTATAGCTTTCACACTTGACACTGCTCAGGCCTCGCTTTGACAATCTCAGTCTGAATTTTCAAAAAGCAAACCTTTAGAATTTGGCACAAATGTGTAGGGTATTTGAAAGGAACAGTTACTTTAAATCTGTCAGCCACTTCAGGCTGGGCAATGAAGAGATAACAAGGTGTAGAGCTGGACGAGCACAGAAGACCAAGTGGCATCAGGGGACCAGGAAAGCTGACACTTCGGGCCTCGACCCTTCTTCAGAAATCTGCAGTTCCTACTATCTCTAGGCAATGAAGAGGTTGTGTTTACGCTGGCGCCTCTTTGAAACCAGGTTACAACAGTGCGTTTGCCTGTAGCATTCTCAAATTGCGCAAATTCTTTCACTGCCTTCGTACAAACCAAAGGAAGGGTCACTGGACCCCAAACGTTAACTCTGATTTCTCTCCACAGATGCTGCCAGACCTGCTGAGCTTTTCCAATGATTCCTATTTTTGTTTCTGATTTACAGCATCTACAGTAATTTCAGTTTTAGCACACACCCTCAGTTTATCAGTGACTGGGTGGGGATCACAAGAGTTTGTTGATCCTCAAATCCATTGCTGGAGGGCTGTTCTTATCTGAATAATCTCCCTTATCGTGCCCTGTCCTCCTAGTATCTCTACATTTCCCCCTTGGAGGCCCTCCCAAACCCTGGGACCTCCCTCGGACACCTGAATATTGACCTCTTTTTGAATCATAGAATCCCTACAGTGTGAAAGCAGACCATTTGGCCCATCGAGTCAATACTGTCTCTCTGAAGTGCATCCCACCCAGACCCAGTTCCCCCCCCCCACCTGTAATCTGCATTTCCCATGCCTAGCCCACCAATCCCTGGACACTGTGGGGAAATTTCCCACGGCCAATCCACATCTCTGGACTGTGGGAGGAAACCGGAGCACCTGGAGCAAACCCACACAGACACGGGGAGAATGTGCAAACTCCACAGAGACAGTCGCCCGAGGGTGGGATTGAACCCGGGTCCCTGTGAGGCAATTATCTGGGCACACCCCCTAGACACCCAGACACTCTAACTCACTTTGACTGCTGGACAATGGGACAGCTAGTATCCCTTAGCCCCACTTCACCAAGGGGGCTGGGAGCAGTTACCGTGTACAGTTTCGGTCTCTTTAGTTAAGGAAGGCTGTAAGGCACTTCGCTGAAACCCAGAATAAAACAGGCTGCATTATGACGAAAGCTTCGACAGACTGGATCGATTCCTTCTCCAGTTTTAAAGTGTATCAGATCCTGAAAGATCTGGCAGTTGAAAGGATATCCCCTCTGGCGGGTCAGTCCAGCACCAGTGGGATCTGTTTTAAGGTGAGGAGTCACCCTCAGAGAGGAGGAGAATTGTTTTCTCTCAGAGGTCCGTGTGACTCTGGAACTCACTTGCCTTAAGAGCATTTTCTAATCAACCTGTTCAGAGATGTTATGACACACCCCTGGAACAGGTGGGACTTGAACCTGGGAGCCTCCTGGCTCAGAGGTAGGGACACTAGCATCGCATCACACGAGGGTGGTGATGGGATTGAACATTTTTAAGGAGGTGGTGAATAGATTTTTGTCAAACGAGGGAATAGATCGGAACTTGAAGCCACAAACAGATGGGCCATGATCTTATTGAGTGGAGGAGCAGGCTCAAAGGGCCGAGCGGCCTATTTCTGATGTGTTTATGTTTGCAAGATTAAATTCGGGGATGCTGAAGAGATTAGAACTGGAGGATCGCAGAGATTCTGCAGAATTGTCCGAGGGAGTTATAGAGGCTGGCAGGGAGTGTGGGGGTACTTTGAAGCCAATTCTTCAGTCAGCCAGAATAGTGAGAAGCCGTTTAGTGGGAGCAGCATCATTCCTTCTGGTGATTAAGCAGATAAACATGAAATCCAGATCCAATTATCGGTAAACATTTAATCAGAGCAGGGATCATGCAGGAGCCACAGAGTCTTTGGTGACATTTTCTATTCATTACAACCTGGGCTGTACAACCAGCAGCCTGCCAGACGCTGTACATTGTAAATGTTGCAACTCACACTTTCAAATTACAGCAGACGTATTAAACCCAGCGTGGGGCAGGAACAGCACGGGAGGGGAGTACCTCGCCCAGCCCCGATTTGAAGTAGCCTGCAGTAAGAGCTGACATTTATATAGCACCCTTTCAGACATCGCCATACCCCTTACAGCCAGCGAGGGCCTCTTGCTGGGTTACCACTCTTGCAGTTGTAGCTGGTGTGGGCACAGCAAGATCCCACAGTAGCAATGTGATAATGAATGAATCATTTCCATATCAGTTGAAGGCTAATCATTAGCCAGACCCACAGAGAGAATAAGCCCCTTCTCTTTGGAATGGTGGCTTTGGGATTTGTTATTGCCCACTGAGGGGCACTTTTATTGCTGCCTTGTCACTTGGTGGCTCAGTGGTTAGCACAGCTGCCTCACAGTACCAGTGACCCATGGGTGACTAAATAAAAACTGAAGGAACTGCAGATGCTGTAAATCAGGAACAGAAACAGCAATTGCTGGAAAAGCTCAACAGGTCTGGCAGTATCTATGAAGAAAAAAAAATCAGAGTTAATGTTTAAGGTCTGGTGATCTTTCCACAGAAATGCACACCACAGGTGACTGTCTGTGTGGAGTTTGCATCTTCTCCCCGTGTTTGCATAGATTTCCTTTGGATGTCCCGGTTTCCTCCCACAATCCGAGGTTGAGAAGGTTAGGGTGGGTTGGCCACTGGAAATGCAGGGTTAGAGGGATTGAGTAGAAGGGTGGGCCTGGGTGGGATGCTCTTCAGCGGGATGGTGTAGACTTGACGGGCTGAATGGTCTGATTCCACACCGTTGAGATTCTATGATTCAAAAGGCAGTGCCTACAGCAACACGGCATTTTCCCGTCAGCCACAGTGAGGACAGGGACCTCGAATTTTAATGCATTGTCTTGAACGCTGAATCTTCTGAATCCAATCCAAAAAAACCACCAATGGAGCTGAGCTTGAGTGTGTAGTGACTATCCTACTGTCACTGTAGTAAGTAAATACCGCTAAGTGGAGTGGGTGAAGATAGTAATCTGGAAAGCTCATAGAACGCTGTGGTTTAATGCGGTGGGAATTGAAAGCAAGAATAGGGGCGTTCTGTGTTAGTTATTCAGGGCAATGCTGAGACCATATTCGGAGTACAGTGTACAGTTCAGGTTAAATTCAGGGAAGATTTACTGGAGTAATCCCTGGAATGGGTGCATTCCCTGATGAGGAAACGGCAGACAGCCTGGGCCGTGTATCCTCTGGAGGTTAGAAGAGTCAGAGGTGACTGAATTGAAACATACAAGATCCTGAGGGAATTTGACTGGGTGGACGGTTCCTCATGTGGGAGAATCTAGAACCAGGGCTCACAGTTTAAGTTTAAAGCAGCAATGAGGAAAAACACAAATTCTCTGAGAAGGTTGTGAGTCTCTTCCTCAAGAGGCAATGGATATGCCGAATCTTTAAATATTTTGAAGGCGGAGGGAGATAGAATCTTGATGACGAAGGGGATGAAACATTATCCAGGGAGATGCAGGAATGTAGAGCTGGATTCAAATCAGATCAACCGTGATCTTGTTAAATGGGGGAAAGCCATCCTTACCTGATCTGGCTTACACATGACTCCAGGCCCACAGCAATGTGGTTGACTCTTAACTGCCCTCTGAGGTGGACACTAAATGCTGCCTAATCAGTGACGCCCTCATCCTGTGAATGATTAAAGGGGGAAAAAAAAGCAGATTTGAAGGGCCAAGTCACGGTAACCCCAGTCTCACATTTGAGGCTGACATCTGGTGGGGATTTAAACAGAGGGTCTCCATATCTCAGGTAAGGGGAGAGGTTGAGAAGGACAGCCCTACATGGTAACCTCAGCTAGGGGCAGGAATTGAGCCCATGCTGTTGGCATCACTTTCCAATGCAAAGCAGGTCGCCAGCCAGCCCTCTTCCGAAAGTAACCGTTGCCCTCCTGCTGTGAAACTGTACGCAGTGCTCCAGGTGCTGTCCATCTGCGCAGTTAGAGCAACACTTCCTTTCTTTTTAACCCCGCAGTCCCGTTGCAATAAAGGCCAACATTCCCATTCCCATTCCTTTCCCTATGGCTTGCTGCCGTGTGCAAGGCGACCTCTGTCCTAGCCACTAACTGTGGGCTCGGTCTGGCCAGCCTTGGTGCTTTGCTGAAAGGCAGCAGGAGATGTCGCTGCTCCATCTGGGAATAGGAACCATACCACCCTGACCAGTCCAGGGAAGCAGAGGGAGAATCTTTTCCTGCTTTGGAAAGATTTTTGTGCGTGAACATAGAACAATTTGTATTCATATAGAACCCTTAATAAAGTCAAGGCATTTCATAGAGAATGTGGCTGAGACCACATCTTCCTTTTTTAAAGAATTGAGTCACAGGGATGATAGGCATTGCTGGTTAGATGAGTGTTAGTGGCACGGTGGCTCGGCGGTTAGCACTACTGCCTCCTCGTGCCAGGGACTTGGGTTCAATCCCACCCTCAGGTGTGTGTGTGGAGTTTGCATGTTCTCCATGTGTCTGCATGGATTTCCATCGGGTGCTCCAGTTTCTTCCCGCAATCCAAGGAAGTGCAGGTTGGGGTGGATTGGCCACAGGAAATGCAGGGTTAGAGGGGTGGGTCTTGGTGGGGTGCTGTTCAGATGGTTGGTGTGGACTTGATGGGCTGAATGGTCTGATTTCACACTGTTGAGATTCTATGATTCAAAAAGCAGTGCTTCCGGCAACATGCATTCTCACATCAGCCACAGTGAGGACAGGGACATTAAATTGTTGTCCTAGACTCTCCTTGCAGGAGGGAATGTCCATATAGCCAAATATCTGGAGCATCTTGCACAGTGTTGGCGGCCTTACTTAAGGAGACACATAAATGGATTGGAGGCAGTTCAGAGAAATCTTTCCACCTGGAGAGGATGGGTTTGTCTTGTGAGGAGACATTGGACAGACTGGTCTTCAGAAACATGAAGCAACCTGATTGAGTGATAACAGGATCTGCAGATGCTGGAGAATCCAAGATAACAAAGTGTGAAGCTGGATGAACACAGCAGGCCAAGCAGCATCTTAGAAGCCTCTCTGATGAAGGGTCTCGGCCCGAAACGTCAGTTTTTGTGCTCCTGAGATGCTGCTTGGCCTGCTGTGTTCATTCAGCTCCACACTTTGTTACCAAGCAACCTGACTGAAACGTTTAAGATCTTTTGGGGTCTTGGCTGAGGAGATGAGGTGAAGATATTTCATCCTATGGGAGAATCACGAACCAGGGGCCACTGTTAGGGATGACCTGTTCGAAACAGAAATTACATGCAATTGTTTTATCACAGATGGTTGTGAGTTTGGAACTCTCTTCCTAAAAAGACATTTTTAGGCAGAATAGTTGGATATTTTTAAGGCAGAGGTAAATAGATTCTTAATAAGGAAAGGGGTGGGGACGAAAGGATATCAGGATTCATGGGAGTATGGATTTGAAGTTACAATCAGATCAACAATGATTTTATTAAATGTTGGACCAGGCCAGGGACTGAACAATCCTCATTCTGTGTAAATACTTCCAAATTCTTAAAGCCCTCAATAAAATGAGTACATTGCAACTTGAAGCTGGAGAAATGGTCCATGATTTAAATATAATTATGGATCGGAAAGGCACTTCAATCTTTTTTTAGATTTGGGTTCGATTCAAGCCTTGGGTGACTCTCTGTGTGGACTTTGCATGTTCTCTCTGATTCTGTGTGGATTTCTGCTGGGTGCTCTAGTTTCTTCCCAGTTTTAGAATACTGCATTCGGTTCTGGCCTCCTTGCGATGGGATGTCCTTAAACTTGAAAAGATTTA
This sequence comes from Stegostoma tigrinum, assembly GCF_030684315.1. NCBI lineage: Eukaryota > Metazoa > Chordata > Chondrichthyes > Orectolobiformes > Stegostomatidae > Stegostoma > Stegostoma tigrinum. The sequence goes on along the minus strand of NC_081391.1, from coordinate 23,670,460 downwards.
CAAGGATGATGCAAGGGTTTGAGATTTAAAGGGAGGGGCTCAATAGGCTGAAGCTTTGTTCCCTGGAGCATCGGAGGCTGAGGGGTCACCTTATAGAGCTTTATAAAATTATGAGGGGCATGGATAATTGAATAGCCAGGTCTATTTCCCAGGGTAGGGGAGTCCAAAACCAGGGGGGCATAGGCTGATGGTGATAGGGGAAAGATTTAAAGGGGACCTGAGGGGCACCTTTTTCACACAGAGGGTGGTGCGTGTATGGAATGAGCTGCCAGAGGAAGTGGTGGAGGCTGGTACAGTTACAGCATTTAAAAGGCATCCGGATGGCTACATGAATAGGAAGCGTTTAAAGGGAAATGGGCCAAATGCTGGCAAGTAGGCCTAGATTAATTTAGGATATTTGTTTGGCATTAGCAAGTTGGGCTGAAGGTTCTGTTTCGGTGCTGTATAACTCTATGACTCTGTGTAGGTTTGGGTTGATTGGCTGTGCCAAATTGCCCCGTAATGTTCAATGATGTGCAGGCTAGGTTAGTTAGCCAGGGAAAATACGGGGATAGGGTGGGTTGGGTCTGGATGGGATGCTTTTTGGAAGATAAGTACAGACTCAGTGGGCCAAGTGGTCTCTTCCTACACTGTGGAGATTCTACTATATTGTATTCTAAAATTACCCCGTATTGAACAATATTTCAGGGAATCCAAGTCTAATTTATCTGTGACATTGTACGAACTGCAGATGCTGGAGAATCTGTGATAACAAGGCGTAGAGCTGGATGAACACAGCAGGCCAAGCAGCATCAGAGGAGCAGGAAAGCTTGTCGTTTTGAGTCGGGACCCTTCTTCAGAAATTTATCTGTTCCCTCTTTGTAACCTAATGCCTGGATCAGAGTTCTGATGGAGTCAGCAGCACAGTAGAGCAAGATTCTGGCTCTCACAAGTTTTGAGAGGCAAAGTTTAGAATTTTACATTGCAAAGGGAAGAGAGAAAGTAAAACCATCTCAAACTGCATTATGCAAACATATTTATGAAAGCAATCTGTCCTTTGTGGTAGTGAAAAGATTTCAGTATTATTGCCAGTAGCACCAGACAATTGATGTTGATGTGTTCCCAACAAAAAATAGAAAAATAGAATTAAAAAGAAGGCAGGAAGGCTCACCCACCCTCTAGAATACTCTTGTCACCACGGCAACGGGACCCATGAGCCCTATATCCATAAATCGAAGAGATGGGTGCAGTTGTTAATGTCTGCCATGGGGGAGATCTTAAATATAAAAATGTTCCAATATTGTGCTTGCTTAACCCTACAATTTCCTGGAGGCTTTACTTCAGATCACAAGTATTTCCAAACATTGTCATTTCAAGAAGTGTTGATGATCAAAGCTCCTCTTAGAGAAAACTAAACACCACTTCCTCGCTTTTCCTGGTGTTGCACTTCCTACCGAAAAGTCTGTGGAAAAGTGAACTTTGCTAAGATTCTACATCGCTCACAGTCTGAGCATCACCAGTCTAGAGGCATGATGCCCAGTGACAAAGTGCCACCCATCAGCGGCCACGCCCTTTCCAGCAGGATTAAAGGGGTCTTGTACCGAGAAACATCTCAATGCACAGTGTTTAGTTGTTCACTATTTGATTACAAATGTCTTGTTGTTTTGAAGTGTACGATTAATTAAGGATCGGTGAAGATGCTAACTAAACTGAGGCAAGAAAGGAAAGATATACTGTCATTCGAGGAAGTCCAGAGAAGGTTCACTATGTGTGGAGGGATTATCCTATGAGGACTGGTTGAATAGGTTAAACCTGCACTCATTGGGGTTTGCAAGAATGTAAGGTAATCTTTTTGAAAAGTATAAAGTACTTAATGGATCTGATGTAGGAAGATTCTTTCTCCTGTTTGGAGAGTCTGAGACCAAAGGGTATAACTTCAGAATAAGGGGTTGCATATTTAAGACAGAGATGAGGAGGAATTTCTTCTCTCAAAGGGGAGTGAATCTATGAAATTCTTTTACCGCAGAGGACTGTTGAGGCTGGGTTGTTAAGCACATTTAAGGCTGAGATGGATTTTTAACCAGTGAGTGAATCGAGGAAAAGGCAGGGACGTGGAGTTGAGGATTATCAGATCAGTTTTGATCCCATTGGACAGTGCAACATTCTTGATGGGCTGAACATCTTGATGGGCTCCTACATCTCAGAGTGCAATGGTAAGTTTCTATAGGCGTGAGTGAGCAGACTGAATAAAACATCTGTGTAATTAGAGCCCGGTGTCTCATCTCTGAGGCCCAAAACATGGCAAAAGATATAGATTCTGGCCCAGAATTATATTCATGTAATGATCTGGTGTGACAAGTTCACAGTAAGATCCAAAATCATAATCAAGAAAATTGTAACACAAGGGAAGTGAGTAGAGAAATGATAGAGTGACAACCAATAATGTCTAACTCAATGATGCTGGTGGTACAATGATTAGAGCAAATTGGATGGTTTGGGGGTAGGGATAGTTTATTCAAGGGGCAGTAGGGTACTGACATCAGATTCCACCACTATGCAGGACAATCTAGTCTGAGAATGTTCCAGTACATTCAAAAGGTACAAGAGAGTGGATAGCAAAGTGTGAAGCTGGATGAACACAGCAGCCAAGCAGCATCTCAGGAGCACAAAAGCTGACGTTTCGGGCCTGGACCCTTCATCAGAGAGGGGGATGGGGAGAGGGAACTGGAATAAAGAGGGAGAGAGGGGGAGGCGGACCGAAGATGGAGAGAAAAGAAGATAGGTGGAGAGGAGAGTGGAGGTGAGGAGGTAGGGAGGGGATAGGTCAGCCCAGGGAAGACGGACAGGTCAAGGAGGTGGGATGAGGTTAGTAGGTAGGAGATGGAGGTGCGGCTTGGGGTGGGAGGAAGGGATGGGTGCGAGGAAGAACAGGTTAGGGAGGCAGAGACAGGTTGGACTGGTTGTGGGATGCAGTGGGTGGAGGGGGAAGAGCTGGGCTGGTTGTGTGGTGCAGTGGGGGGAGGGGACGAACTGGGCTGGTTTTGGGATGCGGTGGGGGAAGGGGAGATTTTGAAGCTTGTGAAGTCCACATTGATACCATTGGGCTGCAGGGTTCCCAAGCGGAATATGAGCTGCTGTTCCTGCAACCTTCGGGTGGCATCATTGTGGCATTGCAGGAGGCCTATGATGGACATGTCGTCTGAGGAATGGAAGGGGGAGTTAAAATGGTTTGCAACTGGGAGGTGCAGTTGTTTATTGCGAATCGAGCAGAGGTGTTCTGCAAAGCGGCCCCCAAGCCTCCGCTTGGTTTCCCCAATGTAGAGGAAGCCACACCGGGTACAGTGGATGCAGTATACCACATTGGCAGATGTGCAGGTAAACCTCTGCTTAATATGGTAAGTCCTCTTAGGGCCTGGGATGGGGGTGAGGGAGGAGGTGTGGGGGCAAGTGTAGCACTTCCTGCGGTTGCAGGGGAAGGTGCCGGGTGTGGTGGGGTTGGAGGGCAGTGTGGAGCGGACATGGGAGTTGCGGAGAGAGTGGTCTCTCCGGAAGGCAGACAAGGGTGGGGATGGAAAAATGTCTTGGGTGATGGGGTCGGATTGTAGATGGCGAAAGTGTCGGAAGATGATGCGTTGTATCCGGAGGTTGGTGGGGTGGTATGTGAGAATGAGGGGGATTCTCTGGGGGCGGTTGTGGTGGGGGCGGGGTGTGAGGGATGTGTTGCGGGAAATGCGGGAGACGCGGTCAAGGGCGTTCTCGACCACTGCGGGGGGAACGTTGTGGTCCTTGAAGAACTTGGACATTTGGGATGTGCGGGAGTTGAATGCCTCATCCTGGCAGCAGATGTGGCGGAGGTGGAGGAATTGGAAATAGGGGATGGAATTTTTGCAGGAGGATGGGTGGGAGGAGATGTATTCTAGAAAGCTGTGGGAGTCAGTGGGCTTGAAATGGACATCAGTTTCTAGCTGGTTGCCTGAGATGGAGACTGAGAGGCCCAGGAAGGTGAGGGATGTGTTGGAGATGGCCCAGGTTAACGTCACTACAAGGGAGTGGAGTTGGCTAGTTCAGCGGGCTGGTTAGTGATGGCAGCAGCATGGGGTCAGTTCCTGCATTGGCTAAAAATCCACCTTCTCAATCTCACCCTCTCACCTGAGACGTGGTGACCCTCAGGTTAAACTGATCACTAGATGCCCCCTCTGGCATTGGGGTGACTTTGCCTTACTTGTAGGAGAGAGGATAAAAATATTTGGTCGTGTGGAGTGATGTTCCATCACCCCTTCTCAGAGAAGGACCTTGAAACAGAAGAAAGAAAGTGATCTACGGAAGAATGTTAAATGATGTAGGTTTTTCTATTTCAGCGCTCACAGATCGAGTGAGCTGGATTAACACCCACCAACACAATAATTAACCCAAGGCTGTGATCGCGGGATTTTAACAGGCCTTGGGGAAATTGAGCTCAGCCTTGGGCTGACACATTGAATCAGTGATTGTGGCAGAACAGAGGCAATAATTAGCCCTTCGGGGACAGTGGAGGTGGGAGTGGGATGAACTGAAGGGCTGTTCCACAGAGTGTTGGGCTGAATGGTCTCCTTCTTTACTCTGCGATTATAGAGTTCTGTGAAACTCCATGTCAAACGATTTAGAAAGTTATGGGGTCAAGCTTCCACTAATTCAAAACAAAAAGCCTTCAGTATTCTTGAGTAGGTACCATCTAGTACAGTCCCGGAGAACTACTGACTACTCTCTCACTACAGATAAACAACCAGCAAGTGAGTTTAAACCGGAGGGGACCTTAAACAAGGGGCAAGGACTTCACAGCGATTTCAGTCGGTGCAGGATTTGAACCCACACTGTTAGCATCACTGATTTATTCATTCAGGGGATGAGGACATCTCTGACTAGGCAACATTTATTGCCCATCCCTAATTGCCCAGAGAGCATTCAGAGTCAACCACATTGCTGTGAGTCTGGAGTCACATGTGGGCCAGACCAGGTAAGGATGGCAGTTTCCTTCCCTAAAGGGCATTAGTGAACCAGGTGGGTTTTTCTGTCAATGGATTTGTGGTCATCACCAAACTCTTCATTTCAGATTTATAAAAATTGGATATAATTCCGCCATCTGCGGTGACAGGATTAGAACCCAGATCCCCAGAACATTGAGCTGCGTTCCTGGATTAACAATGCAGCGATGGTACCCCCAGGCAGTCACCTCACCACTGCTCTACTTTATTAATTGAATCAGTTATTGTCATGTGCATTTGATATAAAACACAGTGAAAAGGTTGTACTGCCGGAGCCGATCTCACAGCTTTTCCTTCTCTGCTGCTACAGTCCCTGGTCTGGGCTACACCAGCCCTCACCAGGCCACTACCAGTGGCCCACTCCAGGCTACAGCAGTCCTCACCAGGCCACTGCCAGGGGGCTCACTCCGAGCTACACCAGCCCTCACCAGGCCAATGCCAGGGGGCCAACTCCATGTGGAAGGCACAGTCCTGCTTCAGGCCTCACAGGCCAGCTGACTCTGTACTCATGCTGTCTGCGAAGACACCGCCACATGGATCTCATCGACGCCTACACCCTACTGGAGAACTCTTAATCAGGTAAGTTTGAACGAAAACTAAATAAAACTGAGAAAAGAAGAAGGGGAGCAAAGGAAAAAGAGAAAAGAAAAAGCAGATGAAGAGGACAAGCCTGGGCACGGGAACCCGGGCACTGACTACATGCTACAGCCATCTTGATCAGACAGGCTGGTTGTTAGAAACCAGCCATCCAACCAACTGAGCTAACTGACCTCTTTCTTGTCTACTGCGATTAAATTCATTGATGTACTTTTCAGGCTTTATCCCTCTCATGCTCTGCTCAGGTTCGGGTGCAAGCACATTTCCACCTTCTGCTAGTCCCCTCCATTCGCGATGTGAGGAAAGGATTGATCTCCCTGGGTCACACACAGGATGAGATTGACTGGAATGAGTACCGGAGTGCGAAACTCTTCAGTCAGTTGCAGAGGCTGAAGATCTGAGATTGCTCTCCTCAGAACAGAGAAGGTTAAGGGGAGATTTAACTGAGGGGGCTCAAAGTCATGAAAGGTGTTGACAGAGTCACTAAGTATATAAGCAGGCTACAGAGGCAGGAGCTTTGATAACAGATTCAAGGAAATGGACCCAGAAACCAGAGGTGAGAGGAAGATTGTCTCTGGAGTGAGTTATTTAATCTGGAATGAGCGATGGAAGTTGTTTCAATAGGAGCTTTTCAAAAGGGAACTGAATAAATATTTGAAAAATAAAAGCAGCGAGGAAACATCCAAGAGACACTCCTCACTTTACCAAGGAGTGAGCAGAGTTTAAATGCATTGAAGGCCTCTGTTGTGTGCTGTTTCAGTCTGCGGGTTTAGAGCAAAGTGGGAATCTTTGTTCATATCCCTGACCTTTCCCTTCAGGTACGTAGTCAGATATCCCAACCTGCTAAACCTGGATAACTACAGGAATTTGAAAATTCCTGGGATCAGAGGTCATCTGAAGCCAAATAATTGTTCCAGGCCACTGGTATCCTACATTTTCCTTAAAGGTTGCATTTGTAACAAAGCAAGACACTGAAGAACCTGATGGGACGTTAAACAACAACAATCTATATTTATTTAGCACCATAAACATACATGGAATGTCTCAAGGTTCTTCACAGATTCAATAGATATGATGCCTAACCAAATGAGGTATTATTAAGTAGCTGACCAGAAGCTTGGTCAAACATCTTGGTGCCCTCAAAGGGGAGACGATGGCCTAGTGGTATTATTGCTGGAGTCTTGATCCAGAGACACAGATAACGTTTTGGGGATCCAGGTTCAAATCCCACTACAGCAGATGGTCAAATTTGAATTCAATAAATGTCTGAAATTAAAAGGCTGATGATGACCATGAATCCATTGTCAACTGTTGCAAAGAAAAATCATCTGATTCACTATACCCTTTAGGGAAAGAAATCTGCATATCCTGACGTGGTCTGGCCTACATCTGACTCCAGACCCACAGCAATGTGGTTGGCTCTGAACTACCCTCTGGGCAATTAGGGATCGGCAATAGATGCTGTCCCAGTCAGTGATGCCCCCATCCCATGAATGAATAAACAGATCTTAAAGGAGGAAAGTGAGTGGCAAAGAAGGGAGGTACAGAGCGGGATTTTTCGGTAACTCATTCACAGGTCTGTGGAAGATACTGGTTGGGCCAGACTTTATTGACGATCCCTAATTGCTTTGAGAAGGTGATGTTGAGTTGCTCTTCTAGAACCGCTGCAGTCATCCACACAGCACTGTTAACGAGAGCATTCAGGCAACTGAGGCTGCAGAGATTGGAGGTGGGTGTAGGAGGTAGGGAGGGGGTGTAGGGGGCTGGAGGAGGTGACAGAAATGGAGGAGGTTGGAGGAAGTGACAGAGATAGAGAGGGGGTGTACGGGCTGGAGGTGGTGACAGGTATAGAGGGGGTGGAGGGTGTTGGAGGAAGTGATAGAGATAGGGAGGGGGTGTAGGGGCTGGAGGAGGTGACAGATGCAAGGAGGGGGTGGAGGGGGCTGGAGGAAGTGACAGATATAGGGAGGGGGTGGAGGAGGTTGGAGGAAGTGACAGAGATAGAGAGGGGGTGTACGGGCTGGAGGTGGTGACAGGTATAGAGGGGGTGGAGGGTGTTGGAGGAAGTGATAGAGATAGGGAGGGGGTGTAGGGGCTGGAGGAGGTGACAGATGTAAGGAGCGGGCTGAGGGGGCTGGAGGAAGTGACAGATATAGGGAGGGAGTGTAGGGACTGGAGGAGGTGGCAGATGTAAGGAGGGTGTGGAGGGGGCTGGAGGAAGTGATAGGGATAGGGAGGGGGTGTAGGGGCTGGAGGAGGTGACAGATGTCAGGAGGGGGTGGAGGGGGCTGGAGGAGGTGACAGATATAGGGAGGGAGTGTAGGGACTGGAGGAAGTGACAGAGGTAGGGAAAGCTGTAGGGTCTGGAGGAGGTAATGTAGGGAGGGCTGTAGGGGTTACAGAAATGGGGAGGGTTGAGACCATGGAGGGATTTGAAAATGAGGGTGAAAATTGTAAATTTGAGATGTCACAATGTTGACTGGGAACCATGTCAGTTTGTGAGGGATAGGGGATTTGGTGCAAGTCAACATCTGGATCTGCTCAAGTCTGTGCACGACTGGTCAAGACTGTGAGGGAATAGTCAAGTCTAAAGGTAGCAGCGACGTGAACAAGGGTTTCTAGAAGCTGATGGGCTGTGGTGGAGTTGGAGATGGACAGTGTTGTGTGGAATGGACAGTTGTAGAAATAACGCAAATGAGAGATCAGAGTTTATCTCAGGGTCAGACGTGGCACTGTGATGGCAAACAAACTGTTTTATTCATAGAATCCCTACACTGTGGAAACAGGCCCTTCAGCCCAACAAGTCCACACCAGACCTCAGAGCATCCCACCCAGGCCCATCTCCCTATAACCTACCAAATCTACGCATCCCTGAACACTATGGGCAATTTAGCATGGCCAATCCACCGAGCCTGCGCATCTGTGGACAGTGGGAGGAAACCGGAGCACCCGGAGGAAGACCACGCAGACACAGGGACAACGTGCAAACCCCACACAGACAGTTGCCCGAGGCTGGAATCGAGCCTGGGTCCCTGGTGCTGTGAGGCTGCAGTGCTAACCACTGAGCCACCGTGACACCCATTTCCCTGGGATGTTGACAAGGAGATGGATGGAGTTAGTTCCTCAGAATCACAATTTAGAGAAAGGATTCAGTTACTCATATGAAGGGTACTGGATGTTAGAAAGCAGACTGAAAGCAGAGCCATTGAGGATTCACGTGGGTTTGGGTTGGGGTGTGTGTAGGAAGGTGCGGTGAGGTAGGGCTCGGGGGTGACAGTGTATGTGTGAGAGAAAACATTGTGTTTTTGGACAATCAATGGAATGATAAACTGGTAAATGCCTGGATGAGCCCAGCTCAGACCATAAAAAACAAGAGTAACCATTCGGCCCCTCAAACCTTCTCCACCATTCAATAGGATCATGGCTAATCCAACATTCCTCACATCCACTTTCCTGCTCTTTCCATGTAACCCTTGATTCCCAAATGATAAAACCCACAGCTTGGTCACTCTGAATACAAACACTTCCCTACTCAACGTCACTCCCAATACAGACGCTTCCCCACCCACCCTCACTCCCAATAACAGACGCATCCCCACACATCCTCACTCCCAATAGACACTTCCCCACCCACCCTCACTCCCAACAGACACTTCCCCACCCACCCTCAGTCCCAATAGACACTTCCCCACCCACCCTCACTCCCAACAGACACTTCCCCACCCACCCTCAGTCCCAATACAGACACTTCCCCACCCACCCTCACTCCCAATGCAGACACTTCCCCACCCACCCTCACTCTAATACAGACACTTCCCCACCCATCCTCACTCCCAATGCAGACACTTTCCCACCCACCCTCACTCCCAATGCAGACACTTCAACACCCACCCTCAGTCCCAATACAGACACTTCCCCACCCACCCTCACTCTAATACAGACACTTCCCCACCCACCCTCATTCCCAATACAGACACTTCCCCACTCACCCTCACGCAAATACAGACACTTCTCCACCCACCCTCACTCCCAATGCAGACACTTCCCCACCCACGCTCACTCCCAATGCAGACACTTCCCCACCCACCCTCATTCCCAATACTGACACTTCCCAACCCACTCTCACTCTAATGCAGACACTTCCCCACCCACCCTCACTCCCAATACAGACACTTCCCCACCAACCCTCATTCCCAATACAGACACTTCACCACCCATCCTCACTCCCAATACAGACACATCCCCACACACCCTCAGTCCCAATACAGACACTTCCCCACCCACCCTCACTCTAATACAGATACTTCCCCACCCACCCTCATTCCCAATGCAGACATTTCCCCACCCACCCTCATTCCCAAAACAGACACTTCCCCACCCACCCTCACTCTAATGCAGACACTTCCCCACCCACCCTCATTCCCAATACAGACACTTCCCCACCCACCCTCACTCCCAATGCAGACACTCCCCCACCCACCCTCATTCCCAATACAGACACTTCCCCACCCACTCTCACTCCCAATACAGACACTTCCCCACACACCCTCACTCTAATACAGACACTTCCCCACCCACCCTCATTCCCAATACAGACACTTCCCCACCCACCCTCACTCTAATGCAGGCACGTCCCCACCCACCCTCACTCCCAATGCAGACACTTCCCCACCCATCCTCATTCCCAATACAGACACTTCCCCACCCACCCTCATTCCCAATACAGACACTTCCCCACCCACCCTCACTCTAATGCAGACACTTCCCCACCCACTCTCACTCCCAATACAGACACTTCCCCACCCACCCTCACTCTAATGCAGACACTTCCCCACCCACCCTCATTCCCAATACAGACACTTCCCCACCCACCCTCACTCTAATGCAGACACTTCCCCACCCACTCTCACTCCCAATACAGACACTTCCCCACCCACCCTCACTCTAATACAGACACTTCCCCACCCACCCTCATTCCCAATACAGACACTTCCCCACACACCCTCACTCTAATACAGACACTTCCCCACCCACCCTCATTCCCAATACAGACACTTCCCCACCCACCCTCACTCTAGCACAGACACTTCCCCACCCACCCTCACTCCCAATACAGACACTTCCCCACCCACCCTCATTCCCAATACAGATACTTCCCCACCCACACTCACTTTAATACAGACACTTCCCCACCCACCCTCACTCCCAATGCAGACACTTTCCCACCCACCCTCACTCCCAATGCAGACACTTCAACACCCAACCTCAGTCTCAATACAGACACTTCCCCACCCACCCTCACTCCCAATGCAGACACTTCCCCACCCACCCTCATTCCCAATACAGACTCTTCCCCACCCACCCTCATTCCCAATATAGACACTTCCCCACCAACCCTCATTCCCAATACAGACACTTCCCCACCCATCCTCACTCCCAATACAGACACATCCCCACACACCCTCAGTCCCAATACAGACACTTCCCCACCCACCCTCACTCTAATACAGACACTTCCCCACCCACCCTCATTCCCAATACAGACATTTCCCCACCCACCCTCATTCCCAATACAGACACTTCCCCACCCACTCTCAGTCCCAATACAGACACTTCCCCACCCACCCTCATTCCCAATACAGACACTTCCCCACCCACCCTCACTCCCAATACAGACACTTCCCCACCAACCCTCATTCCCAATACAGACACTTCCGCACCCATCCTCACTCCCAATACAGACACATCCCCACACACCCTCAGTCCCAATACAGACACTTCCCCACCCACCCTCACTCTAATACAGACACTTCCCCACCCACCCTCATTCCCAATACAGACATTTCCCCACCCACCCTCATTCCCAATACAGACACTTCCCCACCCACTCTCAGTCCCAATACAGACACTTCCCCACCCACCCTCATTTCCAATACAGACACTTCCCCACCCACCCTCACTCTAATGCAGACACTTCCCCACCCACTCTCACTCCCAATACAGTCACTTCCCCACCCACCCTCATTCCCAATACAGATACTTCCCCACCCACACTCACTTTAATACAGACACTTCCGCACCCACCCTCAGTCCCAATGCAGACACTTTCCCACCCACCCTCACTCCCAATGCAGACACTTCAACACCCAACCTCAGTCCCAATACAGACACTTCCCCACCCACCCTCTCTCCCAATGCAGACACTTCCCCACCCACCCTCATTCCCAATACAGACTCTTCCCCACCCACCCTCACTCTAATGCAGACACTTCCCCACCAACCCTCATTCCCAATACAGACACTTCCCCACCCATCCTCACTCCCAATACAGACACATCCCCACACACGCTCAGTCCCAATACAGACACTTCCCCACCCACCCTCACTCTAATACAGACACTTCCCCACCCACACTCATTCCCAATACAGACATTTCCCCACCCACCCTCACTCTAATACAGACACTTCCCCACCCACCCTCACTCCCAATGCAGACAATTCCCCACCCACCCTCATTCCCAATACAGACACTTCCCCACCCACCCTTACTCCCAATGCAGACACTTCCCCACCCACCCTCATTCCCAATACAGACACTTCCCCACCCACTCTCAGTCCCAATACAGACACTTCCCCACCTACCCTCATTCCCAATACAGACACTTCCCCACCCACCCTCATTCCCAATACAGACACTTCCCCACCCACCCTCACTCTAATGCAGACACTTCCCCACCCACCCTCACTCTAATGCAGACACTTCCCCACCCACTCTCACTCCCAATACAGACACTTCCCCACCCACCCTCACTCTAATGCAGACACTTCCCCACCCACCCTCACTCCCAATGCAGACACTTCCCCACCCACCCTCATTCCCAATACAGACACTTCCCCACCCACCCTCACTCTAATGCAGACACTTCCCCACCCACTCTCACTCCCAATACAGACACTTCCCCACCCACCCTCACTCTAATGCAGACACTTCCCCACCCACCCTCATTCCCAATACAGACACTTCCCCACACACCCTCACTCTAATACAGACACTTCCCCACCCACCCTCATTCCCAATACAGACACTTCCCCACCCACCCTCACTCTAGCACAGACACTTCCCCACCCACCCTCATTCCCAATATAGACACTTCCCCACCCACCCTCACTCTAATACAGACACTTCCCCACCCACCCTCACTCCCAATGCAGACAATTCCCCACCCACCCTCATTCCCAATGCAGACACTTCCCCACCCACCCTCATTCCGAATACAGACACTTCACCACCTACTCTTACTCCCAATACAGACACTTCCCCACCCACCCTCATTCCCAATACAGGCACTTCCCCACCCACCCTCACTCTAATGCAGACACTTCCCCACCCACCCTCACTCCCAATGCAGACACTTCCCCACCCACCCTCATTCCCAATACAGACACTTCCCCACCCACCCTCACTCTAATGCAGACACTTCCCCACCCACTCTCACTCCCAATACAGGCACTTCCCCACCCACCCTCACTCTAATACAGACACTTCCCCACCCACCCTCATTCCCAATACAGACACTTCCCCACACACCCTCACTCTAATACAGACACTTCCCCACCCACCCTCATTCCCAATACAGACACTTCCCCACCCACCCTCACTCTAGCACAGACACTTCCCCACCCACCCTCATTCCCAATACAGTCACTTCCCCACCCACCCTCACTCCCAATACAGACACTTCCCCACCCACCCTCATTCCCAATACAGACACTTCCCCACCCACACTCACTCTAATGCAGACACTTCCCCACCCACCCTCATTCCCATGACAGACACTTCCCCACCCACCCTCACTCTAATGCAGACAATTCCCCACCCACCCTCATTCCCAATACAGACATTTCCCCACCCACTCTCACTCCCAATGCAGACACTTCCCCACCCACCCTCACTCTAATACAGACACTTCCCCACCCACCCTCATTCCCAATACAGACACTTCCCCACCCACCCTCACTCTAATACAGACACTTCCCCACCCACCCTCACTCCCATAATAGAGACTTTCACTCCCAATATGCACATTTCCCTCCCCATCCTCAGTCCCCATATAGAAAACTCCCTCCCTATATAGACACCTCACTCCCCATACTGAAATCTTGCTCCCCATTAGGAAACCTCACTCCCCATATAGACACCTCACACTCCTCACTGCCCCTATGGAAACCTCACTCCCACTATGGAAACCTCACTTCCAGTATAAGCCTATAAGACCATAAGAATTGAAATAGAACATTCAGCCCATTGGTAACAAAAACAAAGTTGCTGGAAAAGCTCAGAAGGCCTGGCAGCATCTATGAAGGAGAAAACAGAGTTAATGTTTCAGGTCCAGTGACCCTTCCTCAGAGCCATTAGGTCTGATCATGCCTGATCTGATAATGCTAAATCCCACTTCTCCTGCCTTTTCCCCCTGACGTTTGATTCCCTTCCTGATTAAAAATCTATCTCAGCCTTGAATATACGTAATGCCCCAGGCATCTGGGGCACAGAATCACTCTCCCCGGCAGAAGAAACTCCTGCTTATCTGTCTTTCATGGGCAAACCTGTATTCAGAGATGATACTGTGTGTTCTGAGACTGCCCCTCCTACCCTGTCAATCCTCCTGAGAATCTTGTCTGTTTCAATAGAGTCGCTGTTCGTTCTTTTAAACTCCAATGAGGACAGACCAGCTATGTACTTGATGACATTTTAAATGCTAATAATTTGGTCTCAGTTTTAAACATTTGCCATTTGCAACTTGCGAGAATGCCTTTATAAGTAAGGAGCTTGCCTGCCCACAGACACAGTTTGTCCTCATGTTCCACCCACAGCACAGCAACTGTTCTTAAATCTTGTCAAAATGTTTCTCACTGAATCATGGTCCTGTATTCACTCCCAGCTTTTCGCTTGTGACACATGTTTACACAAGTTTCCCACTCCAGGGAGGGTCCACAGGCCTCACGCAATCAGCTTCTGGAGAGAAAATAAAAATTGAGAGAGAGAGAGCCTCCAGAGAGAGAGAGAGAGAAGACGAACTGCTCTTCCAGAGAGATAGCACAGGCATGATGGGACAAATGGCCTCCCTCTGCGCTGTACCCATTTAGAGGATGGAAAATGGGAGTAGGAAAGTGTAAGGAGTGAAATGGAACAAGGCGTGGGGGTGAAGAAGAAATTGTAGATGGTGAGGAAAAAGATTCAGAAAGAAAGAAAGATTGTGCAAAGGCAGAATAGGACGTAGGAAGAGAAAGATTAACGTCGCGGTGTTAAAGGTAAAGTCACCGTTGTCCCCAGGACCATCGGATTGCTCTCTCACTAGACAAAGAGAGGTAACTGTGGCAGTTGAACCTGACAGTCAGCACACCTCAGGCGAGGGGTGAGTTAGAGAAGAAGATCCTACGCCCTCACCCACTGGGGGGGGCGCCCCACCTCCTCACTTACCTGACATGCGGCTTGAGATTGAGTGAACAAAGCATTGGAATATAGGAACAGGAGTAGTCCATTCAGCCCCTCGAGCCTGTTCCTCAATTCAATGAGATTGTGACTGGTCAGTGGTCTAACTCCATAGACCTGGTCTTTGACCCATATTGCTTAGGAAAAAGGCAGGGGTTGACAGAAGACAGCAGATGGGAGGTAGAAGAGAAAAGATGAACAGGAGAGAATGGCCTGGATTTGTGCTGTGGTTTTGATGCAAATCTTCATGCATAGATACTTGACAGTAATGAAGAAGCATAAGGTGAGTCTGACAAAATAAAGCATTAGACGTCACCAACAGTCAGTTTCACACAATGCCAAACTAGTGTAAAAAAGGCTGATTTCTGCTGCAATGAAGTTGTTAAAACTTCAAGATATCAAGGAAACTGCGCAGTTAAAGCAGAGACATTTTACAGTGCCTTTCAGACAAACATTCCCTGTGTTAAAATGCACTGACATTTGGTCAAACTCCCCAGAGACTTCTTTATGTATTTGCGTGGTTAATCTATCCCTTCACTGCTCTCTTTGGGAAGTAAATGAATGAATTACTCCAGGACATCTGCAATTTAATTGTCAAATAGTTGACATATAACAGCGTTTAGAATACAGAGTGGAGCTTAACTGTCTTAGACCACAAACCCACTGCACAAACTTTGAAAATCTTTGAAATATATTCAGAGAGAATTCTCTCGTCAGTAAATCTTAGCCCCAACATCATATCAAAAACAAACCCTAGAGTTTCCAGCAAGTTATGAGCTCATTTTACATGGTCTGATCCTAACTGCTACAAGACCAGGCACTAAATGGGTTATTGAAGAATTTTAATACACAGAAACAGGCCATTGTGCCCAACTGCTTAATGCTAGTTTATCGGCTCCACATCAGCAATGTCCAACTCCCTTACCTCATCTCACTCCATCTGTCATGTCAGTGTCCCTCACATGTTCATCCAGCTTCCCTGTTGGTCCTTATTCCCACCTTTCCTTGTCCGTCAGGTTTACTGTGGATAACAATAACCTCAGGCAATTTCAACAATGGGGTGGAGCCAACTGTTCTTTATTGAAGCAGGATCCACCACAAAAATACAGCAGTAACAGCGTTACATCACCAGCTTTTTGTTTTATTCATTCATGTTCAGAGGGAAGTTAAGAGCATAGAGTCTCATGTAAGCCAGACCTGGTGAGGAAGGCAGTTTCTTCTCTTAAAATGACCCAGATAGGGTTTTCCAACAATGGATTCATGGTCACCATTAGACTATTAATTCCAGATTTTTGTTGAAGTCAAGTTCCATCACCTACACTGGTGGGATTTGAACCCATGTCCCCAGATTAACAGTAATCATACTACTAGGCCTTGATTCTCCATGCTTACAGCAACCAGTGACCTTGTTTATATGGGTTTACCTAAAGATCAGACTGAAACAAGTGTCCATTCTACTCTGCCATAACATCCAGCCACTCAGCCAGTTCCCATTTCCCGAGCTAGCTAGTTGTGGCAGAGAGGCACGTTCTCTTACATTCCTTCTATGACCCTGTCGAACCTTCAGCAATTCAGCAGCTGGACCATTGGCGGAAATGTATCTCCGACCACAGTAAATCTCTCACTCATCTGCACAACGGCTTGTTTTCCATTGGAAGAAGAGGCTTCTCTCTTTGTTTCAGTGAACATTGATCTCGAGCCAGCTGATCCACACAGCTCAGATAAGCTGTTTCCTTCCAGCTTTTGCGTCAATAGTTACAAAACATAGACAGAAACAGAAATTGCTGAATGAACTCAGTAGGTCTGGCAGCATCTGTCAAGAGAAATCAGAGTTAACATTTGGGGTCAAGTGACCCTTCCTCAGAACTGGTTAGAAAACATAGCCCTCTAGGTTTGATGACATGCCACATCTAGACCCCAGTTACAACGCTGAATGTAAACATTAGTATCTTTTCAGAAATCAAAGCGAACAGCATGAGATGATCCAGTGATTTACTGACGATCAGGTCAATTTCTGATGACTGACCTTTCAGTAGACTGGACTTTTCCTTATTATAGTTGACCAGAAAATTTTAGGGTTACCACTTTACCTCTTCTCAAATGCATCAATTCACATCAAATGGCTCAATGTGGTGGCGATTTCTGTCCTCTGGGGCAAGAGGACTTTCCTGAAATCCTCATTGGAATTATTAAGGACTGCCTTACACACCAGGCCTTAGGTTGTGGTTCTTCCGCACCAAAGTCTCTAGCCAGCTGTTCACTCAACTTTCTGTTTTCTGTAGAAGGAAGCCCCAACTTGTTCAATCTTTCCTGACCAGTAGTGAGAGGGTTTTATTAAAAATTAGTAAGTATTTTTCAGAAGTATTATCTATATGAAGGACTGAGCAAGCTGCAAATCCTAGCAGAGGTTGCTGGGTGGACTTTGTACCTAATAATGTATTTACCAGAGTTTTTTATGTAGCAGGCACTCACACTAGAACTGAAAGCTCAACAGAACCTGTTCAGTGTATTGACTTAACGGATGCATATCATAGAAACATAGAAGATAGGAGCAGGAGGAGGCCGTTTGGCCCTTTGAGACTGCTCGGTCATTCATCACGATCATGGCTGATTGTCCAACTCAATAGCCTAATCCTGCTTTCTCCCAGCAACCTTTGACCCCCATTCGCCTGAAGTGCTATATCTAACTGCCTCTTGAATACATTCAGTGTTTTGCATCAACCACTTCCTGTGGTAATGAATTCCACAGGCTCACTATTCTCTGGGAGAAGAAATGTCTCCTCATTGCCACCCTAAATTGTCTACCCCAAAGCCTCAGACTGTGAACCCCTGGTTGTGGACACATCCACCATTGGGAACATCCTCCCTGCATCTACCCTGCCCAGTCCTGTTAGAATTTTTAAGTCTCTATGAGATCCCCCCTCATTCATCTGAACGCCAGTGAAAGTAATCCTAACCTCGTCAAACTCTCCTCATATGTCAGCCCCGCCATCCCCAGACTCAGCTTGGTAAACCTTCACTGCACACCCTCGAGAGCAAGAGCATCCTTCCTCAGAAAGGGAGACCAAAACTACACACAATATTCCAGGTGTAGCTTCACCAAGGCCCTGTATAACTGCAACAATACATCCCTGCTCCTGCACTCGAAACCTCTCGCAATGAAGGCCAACATACCATTTGCCTTCTTTACCTCCAGCTGTAGCTGCCCCCTTACCTTCAGTGGCTGGTGCACAAGGACACCCAGGTTCCACTGCACACTCCTCTCTCCTAATTTACAGCCATTCAGGTAGTAATCTGCCTTCTTGCTTTTGCTTCCATAGTGAATAACCTCACATTTATCCAAATTATGCTACATTTGCCATTGATTTGCCCCTCACCCAACCTGCTGAGATCATTCTGAAGGATCTCTGCATCCTCGTCACAGTTCACCCTCCCACCCAACTTGGTATCATCTGCAACCTTTGAGATGTTACACTTTGTTCCTTCATCCAAATCATTAATATACATTATGACTAGCTGGGGTCCCAGCACCGATCCCTGTGGCACCCCATTAGTTACTGTCTGCCAATTTCAAAATGACTCATTAATTCCTATTCTTTGTTTCCTCACTGCCAACCAGTTTTCTATCCATCTCCCAATCCAATGCACTTTAATCTTGTACAATAATCTTTTACGTGGGATTTTGTCAAACACTTTCTGAAAGTCAAAATATATCACATTGACTGGCTCCTCCTTGTCAATTCTACCAGTTACATCTTCACAGAATTCCAACAGCTTTGTCAAGCGTGGTTTCCCCTTCATAAATCCATGCTGGCTCTGTCTGACCCTGCCACTGCTTTCTCAATGCTCTGCTATAGAGTTCTTAACAATGCATTTGAGAATTTTCCCCATTGCTGAAGTTAGGCTGACTGGTCTATAATTCCCTGTTTTCTCTCTACTTCCCCTTTTGAATATTGTATAGAGTGATAGATCGGTGCGTCTTGGAAATAGGCCCTTTGGTTGTGCCCACCAGATACCCTAAATAAATCTAGTCCCATTTGCCAGCATTTGGCCCATATCCCTCTAAACCCTTCCTGTTCACGTACCCATCCAGATGCCTTTTAAATGTTATAATTGCACCAGCCCCCACCACTTCCTCTGGCAGCTCATTCCATACACACACCACCCTCTGTGTGAAAAAAATCCCCCTTAGGTCCCTTTTAAATATTTTCCCTCTCACCTTAAACTTATGCCCACTGGTTTTGGACTCCCCCACCCTGTGGAAAATACCTTGGCTATTCACCCTATCCATGCCCCTCATGCTTTTATAAATTTGTATAAAGTCACCCCTCAGCCTCCAACGCTCCAGGGAAAATAGCCTCAGCCTATTCCACCCCTCCCTGTAGTTCAAGACTCCAACCCTGGCAATATCCTTTCCTGAATCCTTTGAAGTTTCACAACAACATTCCGATAGCTGGGAGAACAGAATTACACACAGTATTCCAAAGGTGACCTAACCAATGTCCTGTGCATTTGCAGCATGACATCTCAACTGTCTTTCTATTGAGTATCTTTCTCATTCTATTTCTTTCTCACTCAGAACCTTCAGATTTATTCCTAAGGTTTGGATCTCAGCTTTTTCTGTTTTGTCCTTTCGTCTTCCTCACTTCTTAATAATTCCCCATCTCTTTGCTAATGACTTTATGGCTTTTTGCTTCATTAATGGACCCTCTGAATGAACACCACAGTTAAGATATTTGGTAAGTCTGGCGATGGAACAATACACACTGAACGGTCCAGCGTGTGGGATTAATGGGAAGAGACCATACAGCCCCTTGAGCCTGTTCATCTTTTTTCAATGCTGATCCATATTTTAACACTCTCAGTCTGCTTCTGTTGTGTAATCCTTCCCATATTTGTCCAGTGAAAGGTTATTTGATGTGATTGATTCAGACACTGCGAGCTGTTCTGGTCACCACCCAATGAAAAGGATGTGATTGCACCAGAGAGGATGCAGAGGAGATTCACCAGGATATTGACTGGATGGAGCGATTCAGCAATGCAGCAAGACTAGATAGGCTGGGGCTGCTTTCAAGGGGAGTGGAGAAAGATTAAAAAAACACGAAATACAATTTTTTTTACACAGCGAGTGGTTTGTGCAATGAACTGCCAGAGAAAGTGGTGGATATGGGTACGGTTACAATGATTAAAAGTCATTTGGATAAGTACATGAATAAGAAATGTTTGGAGGGATATGGGTCAAGGACAGACAGGAGGGACTAGTTTAGTTTGGGACTGTGGTCTGTGTGGACTGGTTGAGTCTCTTTACCTACTCTACGACTCTATGACCAGGGTCTCTACATCCCCATCACTGGAGTCCCCATGTAAACCCCATGTGCACTTGAAGACACAAGTAAAGCTGTACTTAAAGAGGACTGTCCCATCTACAGATTGGAGGGGACTAACTACCTTAAACTCAGCAAAAGAGATGGTGATCATTGCCCATGGAAATTTGCATTCACTAAATAAAAAATTCAAAACCTTCAATCCATTCCAATTTATTCAGCGTTCTTCCCAGTATTGTTTCAAAATGCACATTAGTTCTGTAATTATCATTTGTACCCAATCCTGAATTACAAGTAGGGTAGGCCATTCAGCGTGATGCTAGATCAAGGAAACGATTCTGTGAAAATCTGTGTTGAGGTTAATGAGTTTATCAGTTGATCTCAACTTTGCAACATTACAATTTCAGAGTTGGAAACTGGGACAGGAAGCTCAGAGTTAAACTGCTGATTGTTCTTGTCGCTACATGCTTAAAGACAAACTCATAAATTAATCATTGCTTCCACTCAGCATATTTTCTGCATCAAAATTTGCTCTAACGTAAACAAAAGTCACTCATTTCATGCTTCAGAATTGGAAAGTATGAGCCTGGACTGGTCTATCCATTTCACATTATTTGATGAGGTTTGTGTCATCAATGAGAACAAGGGAGGGACACCACTGCAGTGACTTCAGCAGGAAAGTAAGCTCTTTTGTTGCATTTGTATAGCATCCTGCAGAGTGGACAAGATTTATCCACAAACTTGTCTGCTGGTGGGTACATGAACACAAGCAAATGCAGATTATTTAATAGTGTCAATTCGACATCAACAGAAAGCATGTCAACAACAGCTATAACCATTTGCATTGCTGTAGCACCATCAATATGACAATATGGGGATGAGATGGCCTAATGGTTATCTCTTGTCTGTTAATCCAGAGATCCAGATAATGTTCCATGTTTGAATCCAACCCCAGTGGATGGTGGAATTTGAATTCAGGAAAAATAATCTGGAATTAAGAGTCTGGTGATGACCACAAATCCATTGTTGGAAAAACCCACCTGGGTGACTAATGTCCTTTAGGGACTAATGTCCTTTAGAAACTGCCATCTTCACCTGGTCTGGCCCATATGTGACTCCAGACTCACAGAAATGTGGTTGACTCTGAATGCTCTCTGGGCAATTAGGGATGGGCAATAAATGCTGCCTACTCAGAGATGTCCTCATCTCGTGAATGAATAGATAAAGAAAAATGTGTGGCATCTGGATTACTAATCCAATAATATTACCCTCATGCCACCAGCTATTCCTTAGAGTGAGGTGGACGGGTTTAGGTGGGAATTCTGGAGCTTGGGGCCTAAGTAGCTGAAGGTACAGCTGTCGGTGGAGCGACTAAAATCAGGAATGTTGAAGAGATCAGAATTAGACGAGCATAGAGGCCTCAGAGAGTTGTGGGAGTGGGTGAGCTATAGAAGCAAGGATGGGCTAATCAATGGAGGAATTTACAAATAAAGCAAAGCCCACATTTCCCTTTTTGGACTGTGGATTAAAAATTGGAAGAGATGCTGCTTTAAACAAAGGAGACTCTGTAAGAAGGTGTTTGTAGTTTTGAAAGCAAGAATACATTGTGAATTATATTTAAAATGTTACCTTTTTCAAGCAGTGAGGGAGCATTCCAGCCAGATTGTCACTGTCTAGGTGTATTCAAGACAATTTTATGTGGAGACAGTATTTTGATTGGTTTTTCAACTGGGGCCAGTTATTGTGGGTTCTGGAGAACTCAGCATAGTAACAACCATTTGATTGGTTCTCGAGCAGGTGGCCACAGTTTTGGCTATACACATTAGCAGAAGCATCCAGCCAATGAGGACAGCATCCATCTCTCCTTCTCTATCTCTCTCCCCAGCCCCCTTTCTCCCTGCTTCATTGTGGAGAAGTAAAAGATAATCCCTAGGCACTAGTCAGCCTTCCTCACCTTCCTGTGTAAGTTGTTTTCTTGGCAACTCCCCATTGAAAGGGAAAGGAGAAAAACTACCTTTGGAGGCACTGAAAGGACAATCAGTGAATAAGAGACTGAGAATCAGTCTACCCACAACCTCTCACCATCAGCAAAGAATCCGAAAGAATCAAAACCACCCAAAAAAACACTTTGTGATATCTATAAATCCAGATTGGTACCAGAATTGTGTTTCTCTGATGTTTTCCCTCTTACCCACACTCAATATTTATGTGATAATGGGAACTGCAGATGCTGGAGAATCTGCAGTTCCCATTATCATCTTCCCTGGACTGACCTATCCCCTCCCTACCTCCCCACCTATACTCTCCTCTCCACCTATCTTCTTTTCTCTCCATCTTTGGTCCGCCTCCCCCTCTCTCCCTATTTATTCCAGAACCCTCACCCCATCCCCCTCTCTGATGAAGGGTCTAGGCCTGAAACGTCAGCTTTTGTGCTCCTGAGATGCTGCTTGGCCTGCTGTGTTCATCCAGCTTCACACTTTATTATCTCAATATTTATGTCTTGTCTCTTGGTGTATCTGTTTGTACATTTGAGTATGGGAAATTTTATGGAAGGGGGAGAGGTTATGTTACAGAGTTAAGGTTTTGCAATTCAATTTTTCCACATTTCTGCGATTAGTAAAAAACAATTTGACTACAATTAATAGAGATAGTAGGAACTGCTGATGCTGGAGCCAGAGATAACACGGTGTAGAGCTGGATGAACACAGAAGGCCAGGCAGTATCACAGGAGCAGGAAGTCTGATGTTTCGGGTCGAGACCCTGCTTCAGAAATGGGGGTGGGGGAAGGGGATTCTGAAATAAATAGAGGGGATTTGGGGCTGGGGAATGTAAGCGGGATGGTAATAAGTGAGTGCAGGTAGGGAGTGGTAGGGATTGGTCAATGAGAAGGGACGAGTGGATATGTGGGAGAGAAGGTGAACAGGTTGTGTCAGGTCGAGGAGTTGGGGTCGAGCGGGAAGGTTGGTCATGGGGTGAGGCCAGGTGTGGGGAGCTAGTTTCAAAATCTCCCTACCCCCAACCTCATCCCATGACCTTTCCCTCATTTCTGCCTCCTTGACTTGCCACAACCTGCCCATCTTCACTCCCAGCTATCCGCTCCTCCCACCTCACCCACCACTCCCGACCTGCATTCACCTATCACCATCCCAGCTACCTTCCCCAGGCCCATCCCTCCACTCTCTACTTATTTCAGAGCTCCCTTCCCCTTCCCCATTTCTGAAGAAGGGTCCTGGCTGGAAATGTCAGCTTTCCTGCTCCTCTGACGCTGTTTGGCCTGCTGTGTTCCTCCAGCTCCATTCTGTGTTATCTCTGACTACAATTAATTTTCTTGTCAATGGAAAATAAAAACTGGGTGCATATTCTTATAAGCTGAATTAGACAGACAGGTGAAAATTGTGCACTTCAACAGCTTAATCAAATTTTCACATTTGTGATGATTCCTGTAATATTAGGGCTTGACCTCTTGTACATTACGCCAGTGAGTCATAACACTAAAGATGGAAACTGGAAAAATCAAGCTTTACTTAAACCAGGAGTCAGTGCAGGAGCGAGTACAAAAACGATAGTGCATTGGACTTGGTATGTCAGAAACATAGAAACAGAAAATAGGTGCAGATGCAGGCTATTCGGCCCTTCGAGCCTGCACCATCATTCAATGTGATCATGGCTGATCCTGCAATCCCAGCATCCCATTCCCACTTTCTCCCCACACCCCTTGATCCCTTTAGCTGCAAGGGCCATGTTCAACCTCCTCTTGAAAATATCTAATGAACTGGCCCCAACAGCTTCCTGTGGGAAGGAATTCCACAGGTTCACAACTTTCTGAGTGAAGAAATTCTTCTTCCTTGCAGTCCTGAATAGCTTACCCCTTATCCTTATCTTGTGACCCCTAGTTCTGGGCTTTCCTAACATTGGGAACATTCTTCCCGCATCTAGCCTGTCCGGCCCCATCAGAATTTTACATGTTTCTATGAGGTTCCCCCCTCATTCTTCTAGATTGCAGTGAGTGCAAGCCCAGTCAATCCAGTCTTTCCTCATATATCAGCCCTGCCATCCCAGGAATCAGTCGGGTGGATCTTCGCTGGACTCCCTCAATAGTAAGAGTGTCCTTCCTCAGTCTAGGAGACCAAAACTTTACACGCTGGTGCATGCCAAACAGAGTTTAGGATGATTTTAACATTTATGGAACCTTGAAAATTGCTAAAGGTGACCAAAAAGAAAGATAGATCAATCTTATACCTGCAAAATATTTGTTACAATCTTCGGATGTTTCCATAACACTTAACACTGAATGTAAAGTAATCCTGCGGCATAGTCACTGCTGTAATGTAGATTAGATTGCAAGGGGTTGGGCAAATGATGTTGGTTAGTTTAGTTGACTGGGCAGCTGCTTTGTAACACTGAGTGACATTCACAGTGTGGGCTTGTATCCTCGACCTGTTCAGTTTACCATGAAGGTCCTGTCTCCTCAACTCCTACCTGAGCAGTGGTGCCCCTCACGTTAAACTCACAACCAATTATTTCTCCCTAATGACAGAGCAGCCCTTAGGGGCATCTCTCGCCTTTGCCTTTACATAACTAACTAAGGGACAGACTACTTAAGAAAAATTAGCTAAGACATGCAAAAATCAGCTGATCAAAGATGTGAGCATTTAATGGGAGAATGACCTTCAGATAAGGGGATTGGAATGATGTGATATAAGTAAGATTACAACCAGAGAGACACCAACAGCAGTTGCAGAGAAGTTAAGCCTAAATCAGCTCCACTTGTTTGCCAATCTGTATAAATCTCAGTCACTTGTGGCACAGGTTAAACTCTCAGCATTGCAAAATGGTGAGAGAAATAACATTTGCAAGTGGTAGGGTGAGGGATGAATGTTGCTTTTCAGTAGTTGCATCATGCTGTCACTATCAATGAAATCTCCTCCAATACATCACTGACTATTGGCCCTTGAGTAAAGAGTCCAGGAGTAGAAGCATTTCACACCCAACGACAGGCTTGTTGTGATTGAAAAATCTTCTTATCTTAGGCTCCATATATTAAACTGTTCCAATTGATATACTCCTGATGACTGTTTGTGGAGCAGGAGAGAGAAGAATTGAACGTGACCTATTGGGAACATCTGCCAGATCAGCTCAACTCAAGCTACACTTTCTTATTGGCTGATATTTCCAGAAGAGGAGTTTCATTGCAGGAAAATGTTTTTAAAGGAAAAGAAAGAGGTTGGATGTGTGGTAACAACAGGCATGGTTTGGGAGATTCAACATTTGAAACAAATGGCGAACTGAAACTGTTGTTAAGAGTGATGAAAGTTAAGGGCAGATTTAGGGGAACTGTTCAAAATCAAGACCTGCTTTTATTGAGTAAGATAGGGCTGGTTGTTTCCAGTTTCCTGAAGACCCGAGCAGTTTTCCTGCTCCTCTGATGCTGCCTGGCCTGCTATGTTTCTCCAGCTCTACACCTTGTTATCTCAGACTCCAGCATCGGCAGTTCTTACTATTTCTGCTTCCAGTTGGGGCTGAAGAGAGATTGTTGGCAAAACAGCGAAGGGTAGATGAATATTTTTTCTTAAAAGTAGTGAATTTGTTACTATTCGGAACGTTTTTGCTAAAAGGCAAAACCAAAAGAACTGTAAATGCTAGAAGTCAGAAACAAAACCAAAAGCAGAAATTACTGGAAAAACTCAGCCAATGTCTGGCAGTGTCTGTAGAGAGACAGCAGAGTTAACATTTCAGGCCCGGTCATCCTTCTTCAGAACTGGGTGCTTCTGAGGATGAGTCACTGCACCTGAAACATTAACTCCGCTCTCTCTCCACAGACACTGTCAGATATTGGCTGAGTTTTGCCAGTAATTTTTGTTTTTTGCTGAAAGAAAAGCAGATTTTGTTTCAGTTGGAATTCACAAAACAGGCTTGGATACAATCTTGAAAAGGTGAAATCTACAAGGTTTGTGAGGGAAGACTGAGGACAGAGTAACAATTTTTAAAGAAACACAGAGGACTGAATGGCCACATTCTGTGCAAGTTATTGCTATCTTTAACAAACTGAATGACACATAGCCTCATGAAGCCCATCAAGATTTTGACAACTTGCATTGAAGCCTCATTTCTTTTCCACAAGGAATACACTAGGACATTCCCCGAGTCAGAGGAAACATGTTGAATTGAACTTAAATTAGTACCATCAGCGACAAGCACACCAGGTAGCAGCAAATTACTGAGTTTGAGAGGAAACATCAATCTTTCCTTCAAGACCCAGAGACCAGCAAGTTATATTAACATTTGAAATGCATTATTAAAATAAAGAGATCACGCACCTGTCAAATTTGAAATTACTCTGGAAAAGTTGTTTTAAGGCCCAAAGCACTTGGTCCCAGTAAATTTATTTCCTGTGTTGCATTCTTCCACCAGCATTCAATTTATGGGGATTAAAAAGGATTTATTCATGTGTGCTCAATAAACTAACGAGCTACTATAGATAGTCCAAATGTTTTCATAACTATACCCTCTCTGTCTCTGCATAAACATCTGCTTCTCTGAAAATACAACAATAATTTGCAAACATCCCAAAGTATTTGTAAAGTAATTGGAGTGATTGTAATGACGTTAACAAGGTGGACCTCATTGAATATGAGTTCCCTGATTGGGGCTGTTAACCTGGTCCAATCAGGGAGTCCTGGCTGACAGATATAAACAGAAGTATCAGAGGTTAGAGTCATAGAATCGCAGAGTAATAGAGACATAGAACACAGCAACAGGCCCTTCGGTCCAGCTCGTTCCTGCTGACCAGATATCCCATATAAATCTAGTCCTGTTGGCCAGCATTTGGCCCATATCCCTCTAAACGCTTCCTATTCATGTACCCATCCAGATGCCAGACAAATGTTGTAACTGTACCAGCCTCCTCCACTTCCTCCGGCAGCTCATTCCATACACGCACCATCCTCTGTGTGAAAAGGTTGTCCCTTAGGTCCTTTTTATATATTTTCCCTCTCACCTTAAATCAGTGCCCTCTAGTTTTGGACTCCCCCATGCTACAGCAAAGGCCTTGCCTATTTATCTCTTCCATGCTCCTCGTGATTTTACAAACCTCTTTAAGGCCACCCTTCTGTCTCCAACACTCCAGGGAAAATAGTCCCAGCCTATTCAGCATCTCCCTGTAGCTCAAACCCTCCAACCCTGGCAACATCCTCGTAAATCTTTTCTGAACCCTTTCAAGTTTCACAACATCCTTCCTATAGCAGGGAGACAAGAACTGAATGCAGTATTCCAAAAGTGGCCTGACCAATGTCCTGTACAGTCACAACATGGCTCCTCAGCTCCTAAGCACTGACCAATAAAGGCAAGCATACCAAACACCTTCTTCACTACCCTGTGAACCTGCAATTGTACTCAGAGAGCTGGCTCTGAGGGAGTTGAATCAATGTCAAGGATTGTCCCTGTGTGTGTAAAGCGTAACTTGGTGTTTTGGACACCAGTTTCTGTGGAGTAATTTCAGTGTTGTCTGTTGGGACCTGTGCTGTTGGAAACCACAGGAGATCATTCTGTTGTGTCAAAGACATACAGATTAGGAAATGTCTGTTCACACATCCAATCTGTTTTGGAATGAGTCTTTACATAATTATTCCATTTCAGAACATCACTGCCTGACAAGGGGGTCCACCAACAAGTGCCCACCTCTTGACAATAAATGAAGACAATGTCGAATCGAATTGCTGTTTAAGACTTTAAGTTGCAGGTGACATTATTCTTCCACAAGCTTCGAACATTGCAACACATCAACTCTACTCAGTATCAGTGTCCAAAGCAAATAGGCCCCATGTTTCCATTCTTGCCTAGAGGAATCACCGCCTTGGGGCCAAGCAGAGGAATGTGCAGACAGTCTTATATATCTCAGTCCCCAGCTCCTAGTGTTACTAATTTGATGAATCATAAAAAAAAACCAAAGCACAGAGCGGAATTGAGCAGGTCTGTAAATGTGAAATACCATCCCTCTGCCTGTAGTACAAGTGCTCAGTGAATGATTGCAAAAATAATCTTTTATATTTTGGTTGTGCGGGTTGGCCTGTTTACACATTGCACCTTTTAAATACCCAAGACCTGGACAGATAAATTACTCGTTCTATTTTTTGAAACAATGCCCTCCTCAGAATTAAATTGGTCATCTCTGCCCTAGGAAGTTTTGTTCCATGTGGAGAAGGGGTGTTAATAACATGGGGTGTGAGCTGGAGGTATTTATTAGCAACAAATTGCTGGATTTAGGTCTCCATTGTCCAAAACAGTATGGTGAAACACACACCACATGTGGCTAATTACAGAATCCTTATTGGGCTAATTGAGTTTCTGATCAATAAATAAAATACGTACAATAGTCAGCATGAATTCAACAATTGTGTGTGTACTGTTTGTATGAGGGGACTTTAATCTTTTTGTGCGTCTGTTGGCAAAATGGTGAGATTAGAAGCAGATCAGGCAATTATTTGATCATTTTGAATACTTCACTTTCTCTTTTGTACAATTCTTTCATGGGATATGGGTGTTGGCAGCAAAACAAATGCTTTTTGCTCATCCTTAAATACCTAGAATCACAGAATCATAGAGCGGTACAGCATGGATACAGATCCTTCAGTCCAACTTGTCCATGCCGACCAGGTATCCTATATTAATCTAGTCCCATTTGCCAGCATTTGGCCCATATCCCTCTAAACCCTTCCTATTCATGTACCCATCCAGATGCCTTTTAAATGCTGTAATTGTACCAGCCTCCACCACTTCCTCTGGCAGCTCATTCCATACACGCACCACCCTCTGCGTGAAAATGTTGCCCCTCAGGTCCCTTTTAAATCTCTTCCCTCTCCCCTTAAATCTATGCCCCTCCAGTTTTGGACTCCCCTACCCTGGGTTAAAGACTTTGGTTCACCCTATCCATGCCCCTCATGATTTTATAAACCTCTATAAGGTCATGCCTCAGCCTCTGATGCTCCAGGGAAAATAGTCCCAGCCTATTCAGCCTCTCCCTGTAGCTCAAACGCTCCAAACCCGGCAACATCCTTGTGAATCTTTTCTGAACTCTTTCTAGTTTCACAACACATTTCCTACAGCAGAGAGACCAGAACTGAATGCAGTACTCCTAAAGCAGCCTAACCAATGTCCTGTACAGGTGCAACATGACCTCCCAACTCCTCTGCTCAATGCACTGACCAATAAAGGCAAGTGTAAAAAACACCTTCTTCACGATCCTTTCTACCTGCGACCCCAATTTCAAGGAACTATGAACCTGCACTCTTTGTTCAGTAACAATCCCCACGACCTCACCATTTAGTGGACAAGTCCCTGCCCTTATTTGCCTTTCTAAAATACAGCACCTCACATTTATCTAAGCTGAAGGTGGGGTATACATACTTATGAAGTAGACATGCATGTGCAAGTGAATGGAATGTGATAAACTTTATGCTCCTATCAATATCTTGATTATAATTGTGCTGTTGTAGCCCTACCCAGAGGCTAATCAGTGATTTTGATTTGGACTATCTCACTTCAGCAAGGAAGTAATTCTCTACACTTGCTTTCTGAATCTCTGAAAGACGTTACAATTGATGAACAATTTTGAGTAAGTGAATGCATTTTGTTGTCCTGTGGGAGAGGCAGTGATGAGAGAGTGATGGATGGACAAGACACAAGACGCTAGTAACAGCAGCAGATTTGACACTTGGTGGGTGGAGGCTGACAGCTCTGGAAGCTGCTTCCGGAAGGTTCCATGAGCAGGCCAGGCATTGGCTTCCAGCACAATGGAAGATAAGGGAGGTTTCACTGACAAGAATGAATCACTATGTTCATCTGCAGGCTCACCTGTTACACAGAGTTAATACATCTCATTGTAACCTGAATTGTGAAGCAACACTCCCTCAGAGCAAAAATAGGCAGGAATTTCATCAGCTCGACAAAGGAAAAGTGGAATTTGAGGTCATCATCTCTGAGAAATGCTGGTAAATGATGCAACAACTTGCACTTCTGCAGTAATATTAATGAGGCAGTTATGGGGTAAGGGTGCAATAATGCAATATTACTGGCCATCCAAGCTGTAGATCTGGAGAGCTGGGTTCAAATCCCACTCCAGCAGCTAGTAAAATTCAAATTTAATTACCACATTGAGTCATACAACACAGAAACAGACCCTTCGGTCCAACCAGTCCATGCCTGCCATAATCCCAAACTAAACTAGTCCCACCTGCCTGCGTTTGGCCCATATCCCTCCAAACATTTCATATTCATCTACTTATCCAAATGTCTTTAATATGACTCCAAGAGGTAATACTGGATCAAGTTGGAGGCCCAAGCTAACCATACAGACAAGGCCTACACAATATAACGGGGTACAAAATGATGCAGAGCAAGATAGCAGACAAAGACACATCCCTCCCTGATGCGCTCAATGCTCTCTATGCTCAGTTTGTGCAGAATACCAGCTGCACAGTGTCATCTTCCCCAACAGCCCTGGACACACCTGTTCGCCCAGTCACTGCTGTAAACGTCGCAGATCGATCCTCCTGGGAGTCAGCCCAAGGAAAATGATGGCCTGGACGGTGTCCCCGGCCGGGCACTCAGATGGAGGAGGTATTTACCGACATCTTCACCTTCTCCTTCCTATAAGCTGAAGTCCCTACCTGTTTCAAAAACGCTGTCATCATCTTTGTACCAAAGAAAACACATGCAACATGCCTCAACGACTATGGCATTGGCTCTAACCTCCATAATTATATCGAGAGGCTAATCATGCCTAACATCAACTGTAGCCTCCCAGCCTGCCTCAATCCCTTGCAATTTGCCTACTGGCACAACAGGTCCATGGCAGATGCCATTTCGCTAGCCCTGCACTCATCCCTGAAACATCTGGGCAACAAGGATGCCTATGTTAGACTCCTGCTCGCTGACTACAGCTCCACTTTCATCACCATTATCCCCTCCAGACTGATCTCAAAACTCTGAGACTTGGATCTCAACACTGCCCCAGCAACTGGATCCTCAGCTTTCTGACCCACAGACCGCAGCCAGTGAGGATAGGCAAAGCGCCTTCCCCCACATAATACTCAACACTGGAACATCTCCCCTCCCCTAAGGATGTGTTCTCAGTCCCCGACTGTACTCCCTGTACACCCACGACTGTGTGGCCAAATTCTGACACCACTGTGCTAGGATGGGTATCAAACAATGATGAGTCAGAATACAGGAAGGAGGCATTATGGCTGTCATGGTGCAATGCTAACAACCTCTCCCTCAATGTCAGCAAAACTGAGGAGCTGATCATCAACTTCAGGAAGAAAGGAGGACACGCCCCGTCTACATCAACGAAGCAGAGGTGGGGACGGTTGAGAGGATCAAGTTCCTAGGAGTGACAATAACCAACAACCTGTCCTGGGCCACCCACGGAAATATGATGGCCAAGAAGGCCCAACAAGGCCTTTCCTCCCTCAGGATGCCAAGGAAACCTGGCCTGTCCATAAGCTCGCCAGCTTTTACAGGTGTACCACAGGAAGCATTCTATCTGGGTGCATCATGGCCTGGTGTAGCAACTGCTCTGGCCAGGACTGTAAGAAACTACAGAAAGTTGTGTGCACTGCCCAGACCGTCACAAAAGCCAACATCCCATCCATGGCCCCCACTTACACTTCTCGTTGCCACAGAAAGGCTGCCAATATCATTAAAGACCCCTCCCACCTGGTAATGCTCTTTTCCAACATTTTCAGTTAAGCAGAAGATACAGAAGCCTAAACACACACATCAACAGTTTCTCCCCTGCCATTATTAGACTGCTGAATGGGCATCTCTAACTTCAAATAGTGTTGTTCTTGCTAATGTTGATCTTGTTTTGTGCACCTTCTGTGCAGCTGTAACCTTGTTTGCCTCGCTCTGATAGCACCCTATGATCTGTATGGCCTTGTTTACTTTGATGTGCCTGTACTGCTTGCAAAACAAAACTTTTCACTGTACTTAGATACATGTGACAACAATAAATCAAATCAAATAGAGATAAACAAACTACAGGGTTTCCTTTCTAGAGGGGCAGAATTGAGGAGTGGAGAAGTTATGTTCCATTTGTACAGAATCTTGGATGGACCTCACTTGGAGAGCTACAGACAGTTCTGGTCCCTGTATATAGAAAATGATACAGTGGCGCTGGATAAAGTGCCAGGTTTCATGACTGAAGCAATGACAGAACTTAGTCTCCTTCAGGAAAGAGGTTGACATTCTTTTCTCTTGGGAAAAAGAAGACCGAGAGTTTGTAAAAGGGCAGATATAGAACAGTCTCTCCCACTAATGGGCAATACCAAAACCTAGCACCGTAATTGTGAGACAGTCACAAGTGCAGGCACCGATGGCCCGAATGGCCTTTTTTACTGCTGTAGCATCCTATGATGCTATGAACTCCCTGTCTGGTCCATTGGGTCTATGAGAGGGTTGCAATGGTAGGGGGAAAGGGATGAGTTGAACTTGCTAAGATTCTGATGTTCTTTTCTGGGTTTTATTAGGGGATGGGGAATGATTAGAGGAGGGTGATTGGGGAGGGGTTATTAGGGGAGGGAGTGATTTGAGAGAGGGCGATTGGGGAGGGGTTATTAGGGGAGGGAGTGATTTGAGAGAGGGCGATTGGGGAGGGGTTATTAGGGGAGGGAGTGATTTGAGAGAGGGCGATTGGGGAGGGGTTATTGGGGAGGGAGTGATTTGAGAGAGGGCGATTGGGGAGGGGTTATTAGGGGACCGGGTGATTAGGGAGGGTGTGATTGGGGAGGGTGTGAATATGGGAAGGGGTTATTGGGGAGGGATTTATTAGGAGAGGGGTAATGGAGGGGCATGAGGTAATAGGCGGCCAGTGATTAGGTGAGGGAGAGAAAGAAAGGTAGGAGCAACCTCATTATCTGGAAAAGAAAAGCAGCAGTTTCTTTCCCCCATAATTACTGAAACACTTGTGATAATTTGCAATTTATACTTTCATGTAGACAATTTGTACTTTAACGTAGAGATTTACATCATGCTTTATCAATATAGATATTATATTCATATATAATGTAACATATGAAAATTTTGTTAATTAAAAGAGGTCCATTCAGTCCTCTCTTCATAATGCCCCCAGAGAGCCAAATATTGGATTGTAAAGAAACACTGAGCAGAATTTCTCTTGATGGTTTAAAGTCAGCAAAAGATATTTCCTGAGGTTAGAGGAGCCATTTCATGAACTCCATGTTGTTTCGCAATTTAGAAGGGTTTTCCACATTTAACTTAAGAACAGGGAAGGGAGCAGTCTGAGGGGGTGCATGAAGGAAAGGAGGCAAAATGCATTTTCATAGTGCCCTCCCTCAAGATGTCCAAGCGCCCTTTGCAGCCAATGCAGCATCGCGACTATTATGATAGTGTAAATGTTTCTGAATAGCAAGCTCCCAGGAAGAACAGCATGACAGTGATCAAGAAACATTCTGTCTCCTATGATGTTCATTCAGGGATCAATGCAGCTGTCCCTCGCGTTGACAAATGCAGAACACTGAGGATGAGAGAAGGACAGGCAGTGAAATGGTGAAGCCGAGAGAGTGAGACACAGTCAGAGAGTTATACAGCAGGGAAACAGACCCTTTGGTCCAACCAGTCCATGTCGAACATAATCCCAAAGGAAATTAGTCCCACCTACCTGCTCCTGGCCTATGTCCTTCCAGGCCTTCCCTATTCATGTACTTATCCAAATGTCTTTTAAATGCTGTAACTGTACCCACATCCACCACTTCCTCAGGAAGTTCATTCCACACACAAACCACCCTCTGTGTAAAACATTTGCCCCTGATATCTTTTTTAAATCTCTCTCCTCTCACCTTAAAAACATGACCCCTCATCGTGAAATCTCCTACCCCCTACCATTAACTCTATCTATACCCCTCGTTATCTTATAAACTTCAATAAGGTCATCTCTCAAACTCCTACGCTCCAGTGAGTAAAATTCCAACCTATCCAGCCTTTCTTCAAAACTCAAATCTTCCATATTTGGCAACATTCAGGAAATATCTTCTGAGCCCTCTCCAGCTTAATAATATCCTTTTTATAACTTCTGTAGATGTTGCATTGGACTGGAAACTTTAACTCTGTTTCTCTCCTCGGGTGCAGCCCAGATCTGCTGAGCTTCTCCAGCATTCCCTTGTGTTTCAGTGAGATACATTGACTGAACCCGCAAGTCTAGACCTGAGTGAGACAGACAACAAAAAAGAGGGAGCTGGAATAAATTGAATTCAGACATGGAACCAGAAAAGATGCAGGGAGGGGAAACCAGACGAGAGTAAAGGAGTGGAGCATTACGAGAGGTTAGAAGGAAAGGGAAGATGTAGTGGTGAAACCTTAGCGATTCTAACACACCACCTGCTCTGTGAAATTAGTTTCATATCCAAATGTACCATCTGAGGAGATTGTTTAAGGTGCTTACATTATTTTTCTTTCTGTTTTAAAAATTAGAGGCTGTGGGCACACCTGAAAAAGACCGAGAAACACAAAGAGGAAGTCTGAAAGGAAGGAGGAGAGGGATGTTTGCATGTCTGGAGTTTGAAACTTGACACTGGGAAACCAGTTTAATTGGTATCCCTGGAATTGCCAAATTGGTATCCTCTCTGATGAAGGGTCGAGGCCCGAAACGTCATCTTTTGTGCTCCTGAGCTGCTGCTTGGCCTGCTGTGTTCATCCAGTTCCACACTTTGTTATCTCAGTTTAATTGGTAGTCTGTCAACCACCCCCAACGTTCACTCCCTCCACCACCAACGCTCAGTAGCAGCAGTGTGTACTCTCTACAAGATGCACTGCAGAAATTCACCAAAGATCCTCAGACAGCACCTTCCAAACTAACAACCACTTCCATCTGGGAGGACAAGGGCAGCAGATACACTACCATCTGCAAGCCACTCTCCATCCTGACTTGGAAGTTCACCGTCCTTCAGTGTCGCTGGGTTAAAATCCTGGAATTCCCTCGCTAAGGGCATTATGGGTCAACACACAGCACATGGACTGTAGTGGTTCAAGAAAGCAGCTCACCCCCACCTTCTCAGGAGGTAACTAGGGACGGGCAATAAATGCTGGCCTTGTCAGTCAGTGATACCAACAGCCTGCGAACAAATCGTAAAAAGATGCCTGACACATGACAACAACACGCTTGGCTGCAGTCCTGAAAATGGTCAGGTTGATCATTTCCCTTTTCAACCTTTGTCTAGAAAGTATTGAGTAATGGTTTCACTTTATCATTTAGAAGAATTGTAGGGGTTATGGGGAAAGCAAGGAGGTGGCGCTAAAAGGGCAGCCCTCTCT
The DNA here is from genome assembly GCF_030684315.1 of Stegostoma tigrinum. NCBI lineage: Eukaryota > Metazoa > Chordata > Chondrichthyes > Orectolobiformes > Stegostomatidae > Stegostoma > Stegostoma tigrinum. Next base: position 23,634,722 of record NC_081391.1, on the reverse strand, counting down.
GAAAGATCCAGTCTAGGTACAATGGGCTGAATGGCCTTTTTCTCTGCGGCAATGTTTTGTAATGTTTCATGACTATGATTGAGCTCATACTTAAAATAGAAGAGTTGACCTAAATGGAGCTCTATAGCACAGGAAGTAATTACAAGTGACTTTTTCAGTCAACCTAATGGGGGGAAGTGAAGTAATGGGCTCATGTATAGGCCAGGCTACAAACAGTGACTCTTATTGCTTGAGATGGGTTAATGTCCCATTTATTGGAATTTTTGAAAGCTTCTCCCATCTAATTGTCAGCAAGATAATCTCTTGCCATTGCAAGCCAGGGGTGTAACAGTTCCCATTTATCTGGACATCTTCACTCACGAGCTAACTACTAGAATTTATTTGACTAAAGTGGAATGTTGTTTCAACAATTTTTCCTTTAAACATCCCATAGACAGACCGGATGCCCCTTGTCCTAGTCTGTCTTGTGTGTGTGCTGTGGAACAAATCAATATGCCACCTTTTTGGCCATGCTGAAGCCTAAATCAATAGGATTGAATGATTTCTCACTATGAAACTGTAATTATTTTCTCTCCTGTTAGTTCAACAACTTTTTGCATTGAGGCAAAATCCGACATTACCTCCCAGGGCAGCACCGAAACTGAAGCACCACAGAGCCAAAGAGTTTAGGTATAATTTTTTGATGCTTCTTGCAATCAGCTGGGTCTTTGTCAGGAAAACACCATCTCCACCGCAGGCACATTGACTGTGTTCACACACTATTGGAAAGAAAATGTCCCGCACTTCCATAGCATCTGCAGCATACCTGAAAGTGGTTTACACCCAATGAGATGTGATGGTCAGATTAATCATTTCCCATTTAAACCATGGCCTAGAAATGAATTAGCTAATAATTTTATTTTTTTCATTGAAGCAAAGACACTGTCTCAGTGTCAGAAATGTGACAGCCAATTTTAGCAGAGCAAGTTCCCACAAACAACGGCCTGATAATTTTAATTCGACATCATGCTGGTTGAGGGATAGATTTTAGTCAGAACACCAAGCCTGACTACACACCCACCCCGGCTCATCTTCGAAAAAAGAGTCGCATGAATTTTGTCATCCACATTAGCGTATGCTTAGGGCTTTGGGTTGATGCCCTATCTGAAACACAGCTCCTCTGACAGTGCAGCGCTCCATCGGTACATCAGCCTGGAACACTCTACTCAAGTAGCTGGGATTGGAGCACAAACTCAGAACGTTCTGACTTTGAGGCAGCAAAACTAGCCTCTGAAATGCAGCCAAGACTGACCATTGACTGAGCCACGAACCAGCATCCCAGAGATCCAGACTAAAGCTCTATTGACATGGGCTCAAATTGAACTAATGAAATTGAATTGAAATTCAATGAATAAATGTGGAAGTCCCAGTGATTATATCAATAAATATAAAAGCAAAAGGAAATCTTACCTAGTCTGGTCTACATGTGACTCCAGACTCACAGCAATATCATTGACTGCTAACTACCATCTGGAATGTCCTAGAATGCCACTCAGTTCAAGGACAATATGGCACAGGTAATAAATATTTGTCTTGCCAGCAATGTCAGCATCCCAAGAAAGAATAAAAGAGAAAATAGTAATTCATCAATGTCCAGGAAAGGTGTGAATATTGGGACTGGGTAAAACCCTGGAATTCTCTCCCTAAGGGCATTGTGGGTTAACCCACAGCACACGGAGTACAGCGATTCAAGAAGGCAGCTCACCCCCACCTTCTCACTAGGGACAAGCAATAAATGCTGGCAAACACTCAAGTCCTCAGAATGAATTTTTAAAAGCAAGATGCATTTCAGTGCAGCTTTCCTCTAAAAGGACATCATTTTTCCCAGCTCTGTTAATCAGAGGCCAGCTTATTGACGTACCAAATATTGTAGCACTGCTGCCTTTAAAGTGTATAGATTCGTTGCTGACAATGATATGATTTTCGATCAAGTTGTCACTAGATGCTGGTCTACAGAACACTGTAGAGGGATGATTGCTTAGGCAGACAAACGCTGACAGTTTCTTCATCACTGCAAGTTGTTCTTGCTCTGAACCGAGTGTAAGTGGAATATTGAACCCTTCTTTGAAAGTGTATGGGGATGTATAGTATGTTCTCTGCTCGATGGGCCTCGCTCAATGTGGTGAGTGTCTCAAATTCAGTATTTCTCTGACCCAGTACCACACTAAGTGAGTACAAGGAGAGATGGAGACCATTCTGTGCCTAAGCCCAACAGTATTGTCAGTCTACCCATAGCACATGGACTGCAGCGGTTCAAGAATGCAGCTCACCCCCACCTTCTCAAGGGGCAACTAGGGATGGGAAATAAATGCTGGCCCAGCCAGTGACACCCATGTTCTGTGGATTAATAATAAAAATAATTGGTTCAATTGGACCAGAGCTGAACAGCTAGTTGACTCTATCTATCCACTTGAGTATCACAACCTCCTAAAACAAATCTACCTCTGATTTGACATTTCCAATTTACTCCCAGTTTCAACAGCTTCTCTGGGGGAGACAGAGTTACAGATCCCCCCATTACCCCCTCTGTGTTTGAGGAAGTGTTTCCAATCATTACCCCAGGTTGTGTCTTTAAGATTCTGCTGTTAAGTCCTGGACCATCCTCCACCAAACCCAAGCAAAGCCAAAATACCTCAGAGGCCAGAAGTCTGAAACAAACAAAGAGAGTGTTGGAGAAACTCGGCAGGAAGCATCTGTGGAGAGAAAATCAGAGTTAATGTTTCCGGTCTGGTATGATTCTTCTTCAGAATTGATCTTTCCTGAATTGTTCTGAGGTTCCGAAGAGTCATATCGTGCTCAAAATGTTAACTCTGTCTCACTCTCCACAGATGCTGCCAGACCTACTGAGTTTCTCCAACACTCTCTCAGTTTGTTACAGAGGAAATATTTTCTCATTTATCCAGCTAAATCAACTCTTGTAACCTTTCAGAAAGCTACTTAATCTTAAGCTTCTAACGCCACATAAGAGTTAGTTTTCTGCATATCTTCTCCTGCCAATGAAGCTTACCCATTGGCAGTGCATATGGAATTTTTTTTCAGAATTCTTTCCCACGGTTTGAAGATATCCTGTATAAAGTTCCCAGGTCAGGAGCATGCCGTGAGATTTATGGCCTGTCTCAGCATGTTGATCAGAAGTCGGTTCCGGAGATGGGAAATTCTCAAATGCTATCCTTGGCTCATTCTTTGGTCAGAGTCAGTCACATGAGGAAAATAGACGTGAATTGAGTGTGGAACAGCCTGAATTTCTGTGCTGAAAGCTGTGTTTGTACGAGTGACCATCACTGTATCAATGATAAGACAACACTACAAGATGCCAGCTACAGGAAGCAAACACCTACATAACTCAAAAACCATGTTAAACCACACTGTAGAATACACCAATGAAGAGTTAGCATTCCTGATGTCCTTTTGATCATATCATACACCAGTTGGAGTGCAGCGGTTCAGGACGGCACCTCACCCTCACATCCTCAAGGGCCAAGTAGGGACGGGCAATAAATTCTGGCCTAACCAGCAACACCCACATCCTGTGAGTGAATAAAAACAAACTTCAAGGCACCCCAAACTGGTTTTTTTTTCAACAGACCTATTTTAGTTTGACCTACAGTCACTGTTGCAATGTACTTAACATTGCAACGGATTTTTCCACAGCAAGATCCCATAAACTGCCAATCTGAGAACGTGCCAACAGTTAATCCAATGTTTTCTAACCAGACTGGTTCTGAGATGTTGCGACACACTCTGGGAGGGTGGGGGCAGGTGGGATGTGAACCCGGGCCTCTTGACTCAAAGGCAGGGACACTACCGCTACACCGCTTCAAGGGTCTGCTTTAAACTCCACTCTTGCACACAGTTTCTCGTCTGCACCACCTTGAAGTGATTGGCTCAAAGTAATGGCAGCTCAACGTTTCGTTTAAATCAACCTCAAAGGAGGGTGAGGTCATAATGCGCTTCCTTGGCAGTTGGGCTTGAACCCTGGCCTCCTGGCCCAGAAGTAGGGACATTGCGTGGCAAGAGCCCACATTGACAGGTAAATATTAGTCATGACATCTGGGGAAATCTCTATTTCAGACAGAGTCCTCGGATCCTTTACACGCGTGGGTGTCAGGGCAGAGAGATCTGACGTCTCAGAAAGCAGTACCCCAACAGCGCAGCACTCCAACAGTGCGTCTCTGGAGTGACAGTCCAACAGTGTCTGATGTGGGCTTTCGAACCAACAAACTTCTCACTTGGACTGAGCCAGAGATGTGCTCCTAAAGACCCCAGGGCTAGGAATGGCTGCTCCTCAACTTGGGAACTCGCACTAACAGAGTTACAGGGTAACAGGAGGTGGAAGCATGTTATTTTACACAGTGCAGTCCCCCATTTTGCTAAACCAAACTAAACAAAATACCAGTTAGAAAGATCAGAAAGTGTGGGAAATTAACAGCAAGTTTGACATTGCCTCCCCCAAACCATGCACTTTCTTCAGATGATGCAGGAACACTGTTTGCTGCTCCAAAATTCCAGTATCGTTGTGCTTTTAAAACTTTGCAAACAATTAATATCAGACTGTTGTCGAAAATAAAACAAGAGATACATTTTAAAGATTGCCAGTCAATCCTGGGTGGAATATGAAGGATTTTTTCATGTGCAATCCATCTGGATAACATTACTGCTGCTTTCCTCTGAAGATGCAAACTCAAGAACGCAAGGCCATTCGGCTGTTCTGCCATTCTTTTACCTTTGGTTTCATCTCCACCTTCACAACAACACCCATAACTGTTCGATCTCCTCATTATCTGCCGATGTATTGCTTTCCGCCTCAGACTGGGCAGACTCAGCGAGAGTGCCCCTCACAGCTCTTGGAGCAGGAAATTCCAAAGATTTGCCCTCACCCCTCCTGACTCCTCCTCATCTCAGTCCTGAGCAGCCAACCCCTTACTCTGAGTCTGACCCTATGGTGTGTCAGAGGGAGCCAGCCGCTCTGCACTGATCCTCTCAATCCTTCTGTGCGCCTTATTTACTGCACACCATTAGGGTTACAGAAAATAGGAAGAAATTTCTCGTCAGGTCAGTCCAAAATGGTCTGCCCCTCACTCTGAGACTGTGTCTCCTGGTTCTACAACCCATTGTTGGGGGAAACATCCTGCCTGCATCTCCCCCTTCTGTCCCTGTAAGAATCATGTCCCTGGGAGAACTGGTGGCCTATCACTGGACTGTTAAGCCAGAAACCCAGGGAATGCTTTTTGACTCCACCAACGATGGTCGAATTTGAATTCAATAAAAATCCTGGAATTAAGAAGCTATTGATGACGTTATCGATTGTCGGGAAAACCCATCTGGTTCGCTAATGTCCTTTAGGGAAGGAAACTGCCATCCTTACATGGCCTGGCCTACATGTGACTCCAGACCCCACAGCAATGTGGTTGACTCTTAGGGCTGGGTAATACATGCTGGTCTCACCAGCAATGCCCTCATCGAGTTTTGAGAAGATTTGTAGCTCAGGTTGAGGTTCTGGATGTGAGTTTGCTCGCTGAGCTGGAAGGTTAGTTTTCAGACGTTTCGTCACCATTCTAGGTAACATCATCAATGAGCCTCCGATGAAGCGCTGGTGTTATGTCCTGCTTTCTATTTATAGAATATATATTATATATATATGTATAATAAATAGAAAGCGGGACATAACACCACCGCTTCATCGGAGGCTCACTGATGATGTTACCTAGAATGGTGACGAAACGTCTGAAAATGAACCTTCCAGCTCAGCGAGCAAACTCACATCCAGAATGCCCTCATCCTGTGAATGAATATTAAAAAAAATTCAAACTCGAGAGAGTCAATGTCTGTTTTACTCAGTCTGCCCTCAGATGATGGCCCTTACATTCCAGTAGGATTTAGATGCCAGTGTGGGCCATGCACCCACAGGAGTGACCAATCACACAAGGCTCAGCTAGCTATTTAGCCTTGAGGTGTACGACAAACATGCCAAACCTCCTGTCCTTAAATGACACCTATGTTTGTACCTACCAGAAAGGCCTTTGGACAGCATTTAACGAATAATTAGTGGGCGGCACGGTGGCTCAGTGGTTAGCACTGCAGCCTCAGAGCGCCAGGGACCCAGGTTTGATTCAAGCCTCGGGTGACTGTCTGTGTGGAGTTTGCACATTCTCCCCGTGTCTCTGTAGGCTTCCTCCGGATGCTCCGGTTTCCTCCCACAGCCCAAAGATGTACAGGTTAGGTGGATCGGCCATGCTAAATTGCCCGTAGTGTTCAGGGGTGTGTGGGTTATAGGGGGATGGGTCTGGTTGGGATGGTCCAAAGGGCAGTGTGGACTTGTCGGGCCAAAGGGCCTATTTCCACCCTGTAGGGAATCTAATCTGAAAAATAATGCATTTACTTTAGTTTAACACACACCCTCTTCTCCAATAAGATAACAAGGTGTGGAGCTGGATGAACACTGTAGGCCAGGCAGCATCAGAGGAACAGGAAAGCTGATGTTTCGGGTTGGGAACCTTTCTGAAGAAGGGTCTAGGCCCGAAACATCAGCCTTCCTGCTTCTCTGATGATGCTTGACCTGCTGTGTTCATCCGGCTCTACCCCTTGTTATCTCAGATTCTCCAGCATCGGCAGTTCATACTACCTCTGAACGAGTTTTAACACCCCTTCTCCAATAATCTCACTTAATATGCTCCAACCCACTTGACATGGCAGAACTGACATGGATAGAAATACCCCAGTTATGTTTTGGCATGGATTACAGACCCCCTCTTTAAGACATTTATATAACATCAATTTGTATGTCAATCTGACACTTACCTTGCTTTCAGTCATCCTCTCTGTGACAGGGTGTCAGTGTGTGCAACATATGGTAACATCAGTAAGCATAATACCCAGTCTACCAGGGCAGATTGTGGCACAGTGGTGGCATCACTGGGTGTGAATCTCAATGCCCAGGTTAACTGGGGGAGTTGGTCAGATCCCGTCACAGTAGCTAGCGGAAGTTTACAAAGCACCCCGTAACCACCATTTGGCCAGGATTCAAATCCTAGTCACCCTGGAAGTGCGTCACACCTTGGCTGAGCAGATTTTTGATTTGAAATAATCAGAAGCCAGTCTGGCACTAAATGATATTGTACCTCGTAAATAAACTTCATGATATCTGACCAGACAACAACCTTACTTTCAGTGGGCTATGTTGCATGGGTTAACTTACTGGGGGCAGCGTCACCCGCTATTGCTTGCTAGGACAGAATGACATGACATTTTTGATCCCAACCAGACACACCTACTGTCCAAGTGTATGATTTAAAACAAAATACCTTATAGTTATTGCATTTACAAATAGGAATGTTAGAATCAACCACTGCTGTTTCAGACCTATCCAGTTTGGATCTGGATTCCTGTGGATATAACCTTGCGTATACAGATACCCCTTCTGGTTGTATAGCTTTTTAAAATTCATTCATGGCATGTGGGTGTCCCTGACTTGGCCAGCGTTTATTGCCTGTCTCTAATTGCCCCTTGAGAAGGTGGTGGTGAGCAGCTTTCTTGAACAGCTGCAGTCCATGTAGACCTACAATGCACTTAGGGAGGGAATTCCAGGATTCTGGCCCAGCGACACTAAAGGAACGGCGATATATTTCCAAATCTGAATGGTGAATGGCTTGGAGGGGAACCTTGTGGGGGTGGCGTCCCCATGTTTGTGCTGCCCTTGTCCTTCTAGAAAGAAGTGGTTGTGGGTTTGGAAGGAACTGCCTGAGGATCTTTGGTGAAATGCTGTAGTGCATTTTGTAGATGGTACACACTGCTGCTGCTGCTGCTGGTGGAGGGAGGGGATGTTTGTGGATGAGGTGCCAGTCAAGCGGGGGCTGCTTTGTCCTGGATGGTGTCAAGGTTCTTGGGGTGTTGGGGCTGCACCCATCCAAGCAACTGGGGAGTATTCCATCACAGTCCTGACTTGTGCCTTGTAGAAGGTGGACAGGCTTTGGGGAGTCAGCAGGTAAATTACACATTGCAGGATTCCCAGCTTCTGACCTACTCATGTAGCCACAGTATTTATAGGGCTGGTCCAGTTCAGTTTCTGGTCAATGGTAACCCTTAGGATTTTGATCGCTTGGTGGTGGGGGGAGTGGAGGGGGGATGGTGGTGGTAATGGAGTTCAGTGACAGTGAATGTCAAGCAGCGAAGGTTAGAATTTCTCTTATTGAGATTGATCATAGCCTGGCATTTGTGTGGCGCGAATGTTACTTGCCACTTGTCAGCCCAGAGTTGGATTTTGTCCAGCTGTTACTGCATTCGGACACGGACCGAGGAGTTATGAATGATGCTGAACTTTCTGCAATCGTCACAATGATTGACACAAGGACTGGGAATTTTTTTTTTACACATTTAGCTGTAATGATGTGGAACACACGGCCTGAAAAGATGTTGCAAGCTGATCAAATGTGACTCTCAAACAGATTGGATAAATACTGAAAGAAAACAATCATCACACTATAAAGACAGATCAGGGGAGTTGGGCTAATTAGGTAGTTTTATAAACAGACACATTCAGTAGAAATGAACATTTTGAGACACAGACAATATTCTCCTACAGATACGAGGTTCTAAATCTGATAGAGTTAGTTATGAGAATGAATTAGTATTGATGAGTTGTGTTATGGCAACATTTCAGTTATGAAATTGGTCCAAATGGGCCAAATTATGAAGCATAGGGAGTGTCCCTGCTCCTGAGCTAGGCATTCTGTGTTCAGATCCCACTGCTCCGGAGGTCTGTCATATCATCTCTGAACAGGTCAGTTAGGAACAATAGATGAACTTGATCCAAAGGGGAGCTGGTGGTGCAGTGGTAATGTCCCTACCTCTGAGCTAGGGGGTAGGGTTTAGGTTCACATTCTACATGCCTGAGAGGTCTGTAATAAACTATCAAGAGTTTCATCACGGGAAACATTCGATGTTGTTCCAAAAGCTGTTCTTTTGAGTATGAGATACCACTTCCAAATATGAGGGATAAAGATGAAATTGTTCCAGTCTGGCTTCAGGTTTAGACAGTTCACCAGTCATTGATCATTCTCTGGATGTAGACTGACAGATAAAATTCCAAACTATTCCTGTGTAAGGATTCCTCTGGCTCAGCACCAGGTATTAATCAGAGTACTGAAACCCAGCTTTCTTACTGTCTACGTCCAGAGGTTCCACTCTCTAAGCCTGCGTGTTCAATAGACCCACTGGTGGGATTTCACACCAGCAGTGATCCCAGACTGACTGGGTATTCCTGTTGTGCCTCAAGGATATTGCTGAATGAGTTTTCTCATTTATTCCAGTGTGTAATGCTCATACACACACCCCAATAAAACAGGGAATTCTGGGCAGCGTGTCACATGTCCCAACCTCTGAGCCAGGAGGCCTGGGTTCAAGTCCCACCTGCTCCAGAAGTGTGTCTAACATCTCTGAACAGGCTGATAAAAAGATCACCTGAAATTCTCATTGCTGTATTCAAGTCTCCCCGTGGCCTCATTCCCTCCCAGCCCTCAGGTCTGAAACTGCCTCCAACCCTACAAACCCCACTCACCCCGCACTCTGATAACTTTGTGTTTGAGCACCTTCCTTAAATTTTTAGTTCAATTTCCAATGGCTGTGCCTTCCAGTGGACCCCAAGCTCTCGAATGTTCCCCCCACCCCGAACCCCTTTCTCCTCCTTTAAGATACTCCTTAAAACCTAATTCTAAGAAGAAGCCGCTGGCCATCCTTTCTGAATCTGCTTATCTAGCCCGGTTATAATTTTCTCTGAATTACAGTTGTGTAAAACACACCCCCCCGCAATGTTTTCAATGTATTAAAAGCGCTATGTAATTGCGAGCTGTTGAATCAAACCCAGGGGCAGAAAAGATTAGATTAGATTCCCTACAGTGTGGAAACAGGCCCTTTGGCCCAACAGGCCCACACTGCCCCTTGAATCATGCCACCCAGACCCATCCCCAAATAACCCACACACCCCTGAACACTATGGGCAATTTAGCATGGCCAATTAACCTAACCTGCACATCTTTGGGCTGTGGGAGGAAACCGGAGCACCTGGAGGAAACCCGTGTAGACACGGGGAGAATGTGCAAACTCCACAAAGACAGTTACCTGAGGCTGGAATCGAATCTGAGGTCCCTGGTGATGTGAGGCTACAGTGCTAACCACTGAGCCACTGTGCTGCCCCCAGAGAAGGAAGACTTTTTTCTGCTGGATGCTGCCTTTCCCATCCCAGTGGTACCAACATGGAGATATAAAACCTTCTTCTGAGATACATATACAAACAATGGAAACAGGGACAGCAGTAGGGCCATTCAGTTCTTTGGGCCTTTCGGTATGATCATGACTGATCCTCTATCTCAAAGCCATATACCTGTTTTTCTTCCACACACCTTGATGCATTTAGTATCAAACAGAATGCATCTGTCTCTTTCTTGAACATATTCAGCGACCCAGCTCCACAGCCTTCTGTGGTGTAGGGCTCCTCAGATTGGCCACGCTCTTGTGAAGTCACAGTCCAAAATGGAACTCATCGAGTTACAAAATGGTCAAACTAACTGCAGTAAGACACAAGCTGTGCTTGAGCCCAGAGAAGAAATGAAAGACTCACATTGTCAGATTGTTTAATATTCAATGAGACCCACCTACCCTCCGTTTTGATAATGAGCCGTCAACGTGAAACATGGGCTCAGGATTCGCTTGGAACTGGCGCAAAAGTTTACAAAAATTACAGGCTTGACATATTTTAATATATTATTTTTGTATAAATATTACATTTGGTACATCTAGAAGAATAAGTCTGATTTGGCACAAACCAAATATTTAAAGCATGCATTTAAATAAAACGGAAATAAACAAATGTTTAAAAAAATAATATTTGTATGAACACTTCTTTGAAGCAATCTCTCCAAAATTTCCAACAACAGAACTCTTTCCAACAAGCTTGAATGGTTTTTTTTTATAAATAGACTTCCGTTATTGAATCCCAAATGGTGTCAGTGCGATCCATCTTCGCTTTTTTTGAAGTCTTAACTCCCCCGTCTCTTCCCTCACAGCAATCTGAAAATGTACATCATCATTTATTTAGCTTACTGGCATTCTGGAGTTCGGGCCTACTCTGTCACCATGACACTGATAAGCCTAACTGGAGCTATTCCTCCCACCCTCAATTTAATGCACTGAGGGGATTCTAGAACCTTCTCCGAAACCAATTTCACCCACCCTTGTTCGGTTCTTAGTGGCTGTTGCTATCAACTAATGTTACATTCTTCATTGATTTTGGAAGTTGGGAGGAGAACAAAACAAAAAAAAAGAGATAACATTTCTGCTGCCTAGGTTTCGAGAGTGACTTCACACACCAAGAGTTGAATTAATTGTGACCTTTCATCTGGTACACACGTACGCCACGAGATAGCTGGACTGCATAACTCTCACATGATGAGGTAAACTAAGTGTTTCAGCCAGTACATCTTTCTCTTTTTTTTTATTATTACTTAAAAAAAATGGACGCAGCAAAGTCATCTTTTCTTCCTTTGCATCGTGGCGTTGTACTCAGGCCCAGTTTGGATCTGGGAGGATGGCCGCACGTGTGCTATTTTAACGTCCTCAGCGTCTGTCTCCCGGTCAGCTCCTTGACCTTCCAGGCCAGAAGCAGGATGGTCATTCCTGCAGAAGTCGGATACCCAAGAGGGGGCTGTTAAGAACCCTTGTTGGTCAACGGTATAAAATTGTTTGGTGTCCCGGCCTTTCGAGACAGTGTCCAAAGTGCCTGTGCTGTTACATTTTTTGATTGGAGTGGGCGGAGAGCGTGACGGAGAGAAGAGGGAGGTTAGAGAGAGGCTGCTCAGTGTCTCAGACTGCTCGCTGTTGGCCCTCAGGGAGTGGCTGATTCCTTCCTCATCCGAGGGGTCCATGGAGTCCTGATATGTGCATCCTGGGCTGGTGCTGCCCCCGCTGCTTTGGCTCCTTTGGCGTCCCCTCATCATCTGGAGCCCGAGGCCTCTCCGACGTTGGAGGGTGTTTGTCCGAAGAGGAGGGGTGAAGGAAGGAGTGTTTCTTTGGCCTGACAGAGCGGTACAGACCATGGGGAGAGCCAGTGTGCACTGAGGTGACACCGCCAATCTCAGGCTGTTTTCCAGTGTTGTCTGAAGGCTGTCCACCGAGCCGTCACTCAGTGAGGTATCGCTTATGGCGACCTGAGGAGAAATACAACCGACTGTAAGAACCCCCAGAATACTCTTGTGAAGACGGCACTGTCTTCATCTCGCACTTCACAGAACAGAAGCCTTTGGAGAGTCCAATTTCTCTCAGATGGTGATCAACAATGAGCAGTGTGTGCAGGCAGAGACTCAGTCATTCTCACAAGTTGATAACTGACTTCCCAAAGATGCTATCATACAAACAGTGAAATGCCACTCTCTGCACAAAGCCATGAGTTTCATAAAGTAAACGCGCCCTTTGTGGAAATTCTTCAATAATATTTTAATAAATACAGGTGGGAATCCCTTATCCAAAAACCCTGGAAGCACTGCTGGATAAGGACCCCGTCGGCTTTTGGATACACTTACTTGAACCTCAAAGATCTTTCATGAAATGCCTCAAAACCAAAAACAAAATATTCATTTAGCTCCTAGGGCATGCGGGTTAGGGTGGATTGGCCATGCTAAATTGCCCGCAGTGTCCAGGGATGTGTAGGTGAGGTGGGTTTGGGAAATGCAAGGTTACAGGTTAGGGTGTGGGAGTCAGTTTGGGTGGGATGCTCTTTGAAGGGTTGGTGTGGACTTGTTGGGCTGAATGGCCTGCTTCCACACTGTTCTATTCCAATAACTAGAACCCACTTTGGCCTAGGAATAGGGCTCACATTACTTTCCTCAAAAACTTTATGGTATCTGTAAAGTATTTCGCATTTCATGAACACATTATTTATTCTTTGCCTCTGTCTGTTTCTACAATCACAACCTCGGTCCATTCATGAATTCTAGGAAAAAATGTTTTGTTTAATTTAAATAGACCAAAATGGACCAAAAAGCAAAGCTTTTCTTCCAATGGACCAAACTCAGCAAGTTTATGGGTCTTAAACAAAAACAAATTGTTGGAAAAGCTCAGCAGGTCTGGCAGCATCTGTGGAGGGAAATCAGTGTTAACACCTTGGGTCTAGTGGCCCTTCCTGAGACTACAGGTCTGTTTGGGCTCATTTAAGTCTGCTTTCAAAAAGACATTCAGCTTTTAGGTCTTTACAGCTTTCAGATGTGTGGCTAAAGGATATACATTCTTGCATTTAGGCAGGCCCATATGATCTTGGGGGGAGAAAAGCTCTGCGTTCGATACTGGAATGATGGTCACTTTAATAACCAACTTTCTCTCAGAGATGATTTCTTGGCTTGCAGCAAAGGATCAGGTGACCAAGGTTGCCTCGCAGATAAACCATAGAATGGCAGAGGTCAACAAGATATTAACGAAAGGGGTGTAGATAGATTGTGGGTGTATCTCTAGTCTCAGGGATGGTTTTGTTTTAGCCTAGAATGAACTTACTGTAGGAAACACGTCTTTCATGTTGTTGACTTGGAAATGTGTGTGCTGACTAAAAGGGTTTACAATGCTTGTTAACTGAAGAACTCCCAGTGATGAGTTAAACTTCGAGTGATTGACAAGCTGAGAAGAGAGAAAGAGGGAGGTTTAGATGCAAGTCTCCAAACTTAAAGAAAACTGGGTCCAGGAAAGTTCTTATCCAAGTTGGCTGCAATGAAGAAGCCAATGACATTGATGTTGAATGTGAGATGACTGGAGCAGAACTAAAAGGACAATCTTGCTGGATACAAGTGGAAGGTCCAAAAAAATCTCAGTTTTGATACAAATCTACTCAAACCCAATGATTAATCTGCCAGTTTCTGGTAAGGGTTTGTCTGTGGTTACTGAAAATTAAATAGGTAAGAAAGAAATTTCAGTGCAGAAGTTTAGAATAGAGAATAGGTAAGTGTTTGGTGTACTTTTAACATCTTTGAGTTAAGTAGCTATTTAAGGTTACTAGTTACTAGCATTCATGTTCTTTGCTTTGGTTATCTTGTAAAATTATTTTGATTCAAACTGTGAACCTTGTGCGGTCATCCTTTTAGTAAAAAATTGGGCTTTGGATTTAAAACAAATTTTAAAAGTTACTGTTCTTGACTGGGATAAAGACCATATTAAACATTCTGGGGATCAATTTTAACCAAACACTCCCTTTAGCATGAATTCTTGTATTACATTCTTCCAGAGTTCCAACAGTTCCACATGTTTGTTCATCTGGGACATTGCCCTGTGCCCAATCACTCCTCTGTTAACCTACCCCAGTCTCAGCTGTCAAAATGACCTATGTTTTGGTGACTGGATAAATGTGAGGTATTGCATTTTGGTAAAATAAACAAGGGGAGGGATGAGACAGTTAACGTAGGGCCCTGGGTAGTGTTGTAGAACAGCCAGACCGAGGAGTTCAGGCACATAATTCTTTGTAGTTTGCATCACAGGTAGAGAGGGAGGTTAAGAAGGCATTTAGCACGCTTGCTTTCATCGCTCAGATCATTGAGTATAGGAGCTGGGAAGTCATGTTAAGGTTTCAGGACATTGGTGAAGCCTCTTATTGAGTACTGCAACCAATTCTGTTATAGGAAGGATACTATTAGGCCAGAGAGGGTTCAGAAGAGATTTACCAGGAAGTTGCTGGTAATGGAAGTTTTGATTTATAAAGAAAGGCTGGATAGGCTGGGACTTTTTCACTGGAGTGTAGGAGTTTGAGAGGTGACTTTATAGAGGTTTATAAATGCATAAGGGATATAGATAGAGTTAATGGTGTTGTCTTTTCCTGAGGATGGGGGATTTCAAGATGCGAGACACATTTTTAAGGTGAGAGGAAAGAGACTTAAAAAGACATGAGGGACAAACCAGAGGGTGGTTTGTGTGTGGAAAGAACTTCCAGAGGAAGTGGTGGATGTGGGTACAGTTAGAATATTTGGAAACTGTTTGGGTATGTGCATGAAGAGGTAATATTTGGAGAGATATGGGCCAGGAGCAACCAGGAGGGACTACTTTGGTTTGGGATTATGCTTGACATGGACTGGCTGGACTGAAGGGTCTGTTTCTGTGCTGCATGTCTCTATGACTCAATGACTTACCTGTCGCTGGAGGGACCAGGCCACGTTGGATGACTGTAGCAAGGCCCAGGAAGAGGAAGAAGAGACCTTGGGATACTGAGTGCTGTGAGCCTGCTCTGTGGAGGAAAGCTTTGCAGGATGGAAGATCTCGGTTGAAAACTGAAGACAAGAGGAGGAGGAAGAAGTCTGGAGAGGAGCCACTGAGGGAAGCAACAAGAGAGTTTCGTCAGGACTCTGTTTGTATATCCAGTTACAACTGAAGTGACAACAACAACTGGCATTTACAAAGCTCCTCAAATATCGTAAAACACCTCAAACTACTTCACCAGAGTAGACATCGAGAAAAGGTTAACACTAAACCGCATGAGGAGATGGTAGGGCAGGTGACAGAGGGAATTATTAACAAACACAGCAGGGCAATTTGAATGTCGAGGGGTCTCTTCGTCTCTAGCACAATCTCCTCTGTATCTAGAAACAACAAATAATCAGACGTAGGACCCTCTATCCTTCACAAACCTGAAGAACATGTCCAGGCATTCAGCCTTTTGAATTAAACAAAGACCTGGAGGACAATAATTCCATGGTCCATTCCCCATGGCAACACAATGATCAATCAGAGCCAAATGACCAACCAATGAACAGCCTTTTCTCATGCAGTATAAATTGTTGTTCCCTTTGAGATTTGGTATTCCTACATCTGACCTGATGAGTGCAAGATGAAAAGATTTGATTTTTTTCCAGCAATAGGCCAACGTTGTTTATCCCTTACATTATCAATACAGTATTCCAATAGCTTGTGCTTCTTGAGATCTTTCTCTATCATTCCTAACATGAGGCCTTATCTTTCTGTACAACCTTTCAGTAATTCAGGACATTCCAGAGCATTTTGATGAAGAATGATCACTGTCATAACATAGGAAATACAGCCATCAATTTGCAAAAGCAAAATACCTACAAACAGCAATGAGACAAATGACCTGGCAACTCCAGTCTACAACATACAGATAAGGGTAAAATCCGAAAGAACTGCGGATGCTGTAAATCTGAAACAAAACCAGAAGTTGCTGGAATAGCTCAGCAGGTCTGGCAGCTTCTGTGGAGGGAAATCGGAGTTAATGTTTCGGGTCCAGTGACCCTTACTCAGAAATAACTAGGTGTAGAGCTGGATGAACACAGCAGGCCAAGCAGCCTCAGAGGAGCAGGGTCTGCTGTGTTCATCCAGCTCTACACCTTGTTAACTCAGACTCTCCAGCATCTGCAGTTCCTACCATCTCTGAAACCTTTCCTCAGAACTCAGCTTTTCCAGCAACTACTGCTTTTGATGCAGATAACGGTGTCTGTTGTCACTGTAACCTGGACTTCCTGGAGGAGTTGGAACACACCACTACAATAGCTTATAGGAACTGGGTGCTCCTTTAAGCCACATCCTCTTTCAGAGCCAGTTCATAAACATCCATGACCCACTTCTGATAGGATCCTGTTTCACACATCAAGCTGGTGTGAAATTGATAGCTCGGCTAAATTTTACTGCAAAAATAGATGCGTTTCTTTATGAGAATCTGAATTCAACATTTATCCATGGACTTTGTACATTAAAATCTCTAACCAAGTCCTGCTCTGATGTAACAAAAGTCAGCTGCATAGGATGGAACTTGTCTCTATGGCTGCAAACCAGTCCATTCAAGAAAAAAAATATTGTTCATAGGCTGCGCTCAGCCCTCTCCACAATTTGATGTGAATGGATAAAAGGTCAATAGTGTAAGCCATGCTAGAGGTGCCTACTCATCTAGTGTTTTAAATTAAAATGCATTCATTAATAAAAGACAAAATCCTTCTGTGACTGCTGTGTAAATACACTGATAAATGTGGGAATGTGGTACACAGACTGAGAATGTTCAAGCACTATTACACTTGGAGATGTGAGCACTGCAGTTAACTTCACAATTCTCTGACAAAGGATGGAACAAATTAATCACAGTCATTACTCCAAGTTACTAACTTGCTGGAAGGTGCGAAGGCTGCAGTTGGGATTTAATTTGTGTGGGACTCAGCCTCCATATGTGTTGACAATGTTTCCGCGCACAGTGCATCTTGAGAGCTCTCCTTTCCAACCGGGAACAGTTCATTTTGGTTCCCTCGTCAGGGAAAGGAACAGAGCAGAGATGGTCCCTGTTCCTGGGCAGACCTTGGGAAAGTACACATGGACGATGAGCAAACTGGGGCTGAGGTGTATCATCTGCACGCAGCCTTGGTCTGATGCAAAAGGAAACCACCCTCCCCTAACTCCTCATGTTGTCTCAAACTTGGTTCAGGAAACTGATGGACTCACTGCCCAGTAGACGGTGGTCCCTTTAAGACCGAATCATCATTCTGAATAATGTGCAGGCAGAGAAAACACAGAGTGGGTTGTTATAATCAGCAAATAAATAAATAAAAGTAACACTTGGTGCAGTGCTCACCACCCTTCTGCTCTGTGGGTTCCGGCTGCGTTTCTGGAACTGTTTGGCCTGAATCTGAATTCTCGACATGCGAAGTGTAGCTGTTGTTTGGCAGTGAGCTTGTTCTGCATATCGCTGTCTCCTTCAATGTTACAATGCTTGTGCTGCCATTCTCAGAAAAACTGGGATCATTTGTTCCTTCCTGTGAACAGAAAGCACGTGCGCTCTTATTTCCTTGCAACATACACAAGCGCTGAGCCATCGTCCTCACTGTCAGAAAGCTGCCATTTATCTAAATTAAAAGTAAAGTCACTGTAGTGATTAGAACCAGGTGGATCTTGTTGGCCCCAAGGTCCTGGATTGGGATTGTTACCCAGGGCTAATCAGGGACCAATATAAACAGGGGATTTAGAATCACCTCAGTTGAGGACTGACTCCAAGCTGGCTGGCCATAGCCAATGTACTGTATGCTGAGAAGGTAAAGAGTGACTTGGTGATGGGACCTGGCCTCTGCGAATTATTTCAGTGGTAATGAAAGAAAGCAAGACGTGCCTGAAGAAATTTGCTTGCAACTGTCATTTTGGAGTTGGGATAAGCATTTCTGGAATTGTGCCTCTATTTGGGAAGTGTGACTCATTTTATTTTGCTGTTGAAGACTGGGCCCAGTATGTGGAATGAATGTGATATTTTTCCCAGTCAAATGACATTGTGGCAGATGAAAAGCAATGAGTAGTCTTCCTTGCTGCGTGTGGACCAGCAGCACTTTCTGTTCTAAGGAGCTTAACTTTCCCAGAGGCACCAGATGTCAAAACCTTCCCAAAGTTGACAGTTGGTTTAGGTTACAACCCCAAATCATCTCTGACCCTGAGATGCTGTTGGCTTTGTCTGGCTGTCAGAGAACCGGGGGAATCCGTATCATGATTTTTGACTAGGTTATGATGGCTGGAAGAGGCAAGTAATTTTGGGTGAACCCTGAATAATGCTGAGAGACCGTTTAGTATGTGGGAGTAATGTAACTATGCAGAAGTGCCTACTAGCTGAAGCCTGACTGGACTTTAGACAGGAACTGTGGCCAGTGGAGCATGGGAGCTACTAGACAGGAACTGTGGCCAGTGGAGCATGGGAGCTACAGAGCATCCCAATGGGAGTAGACTCCCTTACTTGCCCTACTGAGCTGGGAACATCATTGAGTGTAGGCAATTGCAGAGGCTTGTGCAGGGCATGCCTGAGCAGAGGGACTCTAGACCACCCTGCAGTAGAATGCCACAACAAAGTTGAGCCTCAGCCAAGTGGCTAAACAATTTTCAGGATCTGGGCTGGTGTACTGTTGTAATTGGTATGCAGGCTTCAGATGGTAAAGGATTCCTATGAGGCCTGACTTGGGCAAGAAAATGCTTAAGCTGGGAGCCAGGAGAGTGCACACCCTGGAAAGTCCCCCTACATGTGGGTTGGAACAATTAAATTTCTTAGTGGCACCCAAATCAGAACTAACTAAAACTATTGTTTGGTTAAATGGTCAACCAGTTTCCATGGAGCATGATAAAAATGCAGCTGTATCTGGGCTTGCAGAATCTGTCTTTAACAAGATTCAGTCAGTACTCCAACTCTGAAGTTTGTACAAGATGACTTCAGCCAGACTGAGGACGTACACTGGGGAACTGTTACAGATTGAGGATATCCGTTTGATTTTGGCCTCCTATGAGAAGCAGGTGGTGCAGTTACTGCTGATGGTCCTGAAAGGCTCAGGCCCAAGTCTACTGGGGGGTGGAATTAGTTGAGAAAGATTCCCTTTGATTGGATCAACATTTTTCGATTAGAAAATGGCTGCCTCAGTGAAGTCCTTGTGAAATACCCAGGAATATTTCAGGAAGGGCTTGGGACCAACAAAGGGGGCAAAGCCACTTTGCACATTGACAAGGAAGCAATTCCGAGATTGACAAGTGGCACTGGGTGTCCCGTGCACTTGAGGGTAGAGGTGGAAATCAGGAATCTGGAAAATGAAGGAACAATCAAACCAGGGAGTTTGAAGGATATACAGCAATGGCTGTACCGATTGTGAGGCCTGGTGGCCCGGTTTGCCTTTGTGGGGATTGTAAGCACACAGTAACGGAGCTGGATAAATACCCGATCCCTCTCAGAGGACTTGTAAACAAAGTTGGTGGGGGGTGGGAGTGGTTTGTCCTTTAGAAAGCTGGGCATGAGCCATGCCTGCCTGCAACTGTGACTGGATGAGAAATCCCAGCAGCAGCTAAAATTAATACCCATAGGGGTTTATAGCAATATACAGGGCTGCTGTTTGGGGTATTCAGCCTGTACGCTTCCCCATCGGACCATGGGTAACCTTTAACAAGGGCTACATCAGGCTGCCATTTGTCTGGATTACATAGTAATAACAGGGAAGACCAACATAGAGCAGTTGGAGAAGGTGGATGTGGTGCTTAAATGTTGCTCCCAGACAGGCGTACACCTTCGAAAGGGAAAAGTGTGTGCTCCAAGTGACCTACTTGGGTTACACAGTCAACAAAACCTGGTTACACCCATTGGAGGATAAGGTGAGCGTGATCAAAGGAGCCCCAGCTCCCACATTTATACCAGAACATAGGTCTTTCCTTGGGTTAGTAAATAATTAGAGTCCTGTGTAACCTGGCCTCCACCTTGGCACCCTGTCACCTGCTGTCGATAAACGGTCAGCCTTGGAAATGGTTGTATGGCGGAGAAGTAGTCTCTAGGGAAGTGAAAATGCAGCTATCATTGTCGAAGGTGTTGGCCGACTACAATCTGAAGTGACATGTGGCGCTGACATGTGAGGCCTCCCCGTACAGAATCAGGGTAGTGTTGGCTCACTGGTGGCCCAATGGAGAGGAACCCCCAATAGTGTATGCTTCCCAGACACTGGCTGGTGCTAAATGCCAATATGCCTAGCTAGAGAAGGAAGGTTTGGTGATCAATGTTGGTGTGAGCAAGTTCCACCAGTACCTTTATGGCTGGGAATTTGACATAGTAACAGACCACAAAGCCCTGCTAAGGCTACTGAAGGAAGACAAGACAGTGCGGCCCACAGCTTCCAGCAGAAATCAGTGTTGGGCCCTTATTCTCAGTTTGTACAAGTTAGAATACCATCCAGGAAGCCAAGTGGCTAATGTGGAAGCATTAAGTTGCCTCCCACGGGCAGATACTCTATCAGCATCTCCTCCCCTGGAAAAGTCCATTCTGGTTTTAAACTTCCAGGAAACCCTTCTAATCACCACTGGCAATATCTGATCGTGGACGCAAAAAGATCCCATCTCAGTGAAGCTGAAACAGCCAGTGGTAATGGGAGGGGACCGAGGGGGGCCATCACAGCCAGGACTGAAACCTTTCTGGGCCCTGCAAGAACAGATCACTGTAGAGGATGGCATATCAGTGTGGGCAGCAAGCGTGATTGTCCTGAGTAAAGGTCACTGCCAGATACCGTCTGCGTTCCACCAGATTCATCTAGGGGTTTCCAAGATAAAGATAGTAGCAAGAAGCAATGTCTGGTGGCCAGAGTTGGATCCTGACATAGCTGCATTGATGGGACAGTGCCCAGAGTGCCAGCAAGGACAAAATTTGCCACCAACAGCACCCCCACATTGATGGGCCAGCCCTGCACTCAGTTGCATGTTGACTACACTAGTCCTGTTTGTGGGCTCAATGTTTCCGGTCATTGTGGATGTCCATTCAAAGTGGTTGGACATGCATAAGGTTTGTTCGGCAAACCTGGATAATGATTTAGAAGCTGCAATCATCATGCATGCTACATGGACTCTCGGAAGTATTGGCCATGGACAATGGGACGCCATTGACCAGCAGGGAATGTGAATATTTCCTAAAGTCAACTGGCATTTGGCACATAAGGGCAGCTCCATGCTGCCCACTGTCCAGTGGTCTCATGGAAAGACTGGTCCAAATGTTGAAGGCAGTCTCAAGGAAGCAGCCTACAGTGTTAGTTGATACCAAACTGTCCTGGTTCCTGTTCAATGATAGGACTACCCCATATGCAACAACAGGGATAGCTCCAGCAGAATTGATGTGAAGAAGACTGTGCACCAAGTTGAAACTGATATTTCCAGACCTGGGGAGAGGATGAAGCAGCAGCAGGAACATTGGTGCCGGCCAAATGCCAGCTCTAAGCAAGAGACAGTTTAGTTCAGGCGGTGAAGTTTGGTGCCGGTACGATGGAAATAGCCCTGAATGGTGCGAGGTGAGGCTGATGCGAGGTCGAGTCTTGTGACTCAGGATGTTTGGGTAGGTGATACAGTCCAGAACAAATGTGGATCACCTGAGTAATTACCTCATAAACTGAGCAGGAGCAAAACATACATGGACCTTCAGAACAGCCAGACGCCTCCAAGTGCTCCCTCTCCGTCTCAGGGTCTGAAGTGGATGTAGCCTCAATACCGTTGCTGCTGGAAGTGGAGGAGGAATATCTCCTGAGACATTCTGGATGGAAGAGATAAGCCATGGTCCTGTACAAGCTGTCCGTGTCCAAGAACGGAACCAGACCTGGGGGGGAGAACTTTGCAAGAGGAGCTACAAGAGCGAGACCAGGCCTACATCCATGGACCAAGGTAGTGAGGGCAAGGTATGCAAGCTGACCAAAAGCTCTGTCAAAGAGGTTCACTTTGAAGAACATGTCAAAGATACAGTTCAGGATGGAGAGGTTTGGAGGGATGGGGGTGATGCAGGAGTGTGTGTGGCCCAGATCTTAAAGCCCGCAGCTGAAGGTGCAGCCACCATTGGTGGACTGATGGAAGTCTGGGATGTGCGAGGGGCTGGAGTTGGTGTTGTGGGAATGGAGGAGGTGATAGGCATAGGGAGGGCCAATGGTATGGAGGGATTTGAAATGGGAGAGAATTTCATTTTACTAGACTGGAACCAAATGTGGGGCCCTTCCTGGGCCTGGCAGAAACATGCCACTTTTTTTCTGCTCAGAACCTAGGTTGTTGGAGGAAGCCAAACCACTGAGTGCACCAGGAGATCCGAGGTTCTTCAAGCAAGACCATCAGAAACTGGATATCTGGTTCCCAATTAAAGATTATTGAATCTTGCTGGGCACATAATGATTTAAAGCAACGAACTGAGCACAAACCACTGGAATATTTCTGATAGGTTGCTATATAAATGCAAGGTAATGGAGGCCGTCACTGAGGGTAAATGATTTTAAGATCAATCCCTGATAGATCCATGCCCCAGCCATAAAGCCATGCAAGGATACTGGCAATCTGGCTGGAAACAGGATAACTTTCCCTTGCCTTTCACATACCTTCTCATGGCTTTCCCTGGTGGGCAGGTTGGGTACACTGTCATCTGAGCTCAGATCATCGGCCAGAACCACTGATGATGATTTGTCCGAGAGGAGGTCAGAGGCCAGGGAGAATGCTTCTGTCTCAGCAAGGTGAACCTGGGAAGATACAATGAGACCTGAATGGTTACTAACTGCTTCGTAGCTTCTGACCCTATCCAGACCAACTGGATGGAAAGTCTTCCTTCGGAACTGCGACCTTTTAAAGGAAAAGGAGCAGAGGTAACAAGACGAATTCCTTTTGTAATGCAGTGAGGTTTTTATGATCTGGAATGGGAAGCAGGTTGAACAGTGACTTTCAGAAAGGAACAGGATAAACACTTAAAGGGAGGAAACTTTGCAGGAGTATGTGAGGATGGGCAAGGTGGGACAGCACTTTTAAATATAAATGTTACCCTTTAGACTATACCATTCTATGAAGTGAATTTAGTTGCAAAGGAATTCTCAATTTTTGATTTTTAAAAAAAGTTACTGTTTAACAGAATGTAAAGTTCTCATTGTCTTGCTGTCTCATTAGAGAGGATTGGTGGGGGTTTAACCTGGTGGTCTCCATGCCTCAGGCCAGGGGAGAGGTTGAGAATGAAAGTCCTTCATGGTAACCTCAGCTAGGGGCAGGAATTGAGCCCACGCTGGTGGCATCTCCCACCAGCTGTTCAACCAACTCGGCTAACCTGCCCCCAGCTCGCAGAATATCTCTCATGAATGAGGGAATCATTAGTCTATAAGAACAATTACTATCGTTAACCTTCCTCCTTCTACAACTTCCATCATCAAATGTCGCTTGTACAAGATTCAGATTAAAGGATATGGTCCTTAATGTAAAAACTGAAAGAACTGAAGATGCCCTAAATCAGAAACAAAAACAGAAATTGCTGGAAAAGCTCAGCAGGTCCAGCAGCATCACTGGAGAGAAATCAGAGTTAACGTTTCAGGTGGATTGACCCTCCTCTGAACAGTTCTGAGGATGGGTCACCTGGCCTAGAATGTTAACTCTGATTTCTCTCCAGTGATGCTGCTGGACCTGCTGAGCTTTTCCGGTGATTCCTAATGTATTTGATAGCACATGCGTAAAACTTTAGTGAAGTGACGATCATACTTCAGAACCTCTTCCAGGCAGAGTGTGACATCTCCTCCTTTCAGGGAGGATTGGCCTTTAATGTGTTAAGCCTAAGGGGCAACAGAAGTGAAGATTTTTGAGGTTACGTATGAGTTCAGTAGGATTGGTGAGGGCAGGCCGTTTCCACCTGTCAGGGGAAACCAGAACAGGGCCATAAACATAAAACAATCACTGAAAAGACACAAACATAAAAATACAAAAGACAAACTGGTAACCTCATGCTTGTCGTGGTGACAGTCCCGGCAGGTGGGTGAAGAGGTGTAATGGTGGAAGATAGATCCAGAGAGGTTATCAATCATCAACAGTTCATTCTCAAAAGTATCTCGTATGATTAGTGAGACACTGTCCAGCCACAGGTTCTCCTGCAGTGTTACAGAAAAACAGGAAATAATCCTTTAATTAAGACAGAACAACTTTCTATCGATGATTGTTCTGCTCACCTTGTGTGCACATTGGGTGTTTGTAAAGACTTTGTCCAATTTTGAGCTTTACCAACAATGGGTGTACTCATGTAAACAAGAGGGGAGATTAGAAAGCTTTGATGGAAGTAGGTGAAAATAAACAACTGGTTTGCCTGTTTGTTCATGGGATGTGGTTATTGCCCGTCCCTAGTTGCCCCTTGAGAAGGTGGTGGGGAGCTGCTTTCTCGAACTCTGGTAGTCCATGTGCTTTGGGTTGACCCACAATGCCCTTGGAGGGAATTCCAGGATTTTGACATAGCGATGGTGAAGGAATGATATATTTACAAGTCAGGATGGTGAGCAGCTTGGAGGGGGTGGTGTTCCCATGTATCTGCTGCCCTTGTCCTTCCAGATGGAAGTGGTTGAGGGTTGGGAAGGTGTCTGAAGATATTTGGTGAATTTCTGCAGCATATCTTGTAGATGGTACACACTGCTGTGACTGAGCATCAGTGGTGGGGAGAGTGGGATGTTTTTGGATACAGTGGATGGAATTCTCATGAATTCCCTGGCCCTGGCTGGGGTCGAGCCGCTGGAGTGTTGGAGGCTAACATGTGGTTACCTGTGCAGGTGAGATGTGTTTCCCTGGGTCTGGTCTCTCTGCTTTCTTCTTATGACCCTTGGGGCCATTGTCGGACCCAGCACTGCCCCCCAGGGCTGATGGACCCACCAGCTGGCAGCAGAACCCTTGGGCCAGTTCCATCTCAATCTCAGCGTCCAACTCGGCGTCCTCCTGGGCCTCCTTGTTACTGTCGTCGAGATGCTTCATGAGGACAGCCACTACCACATTGATCAGCACAAACTGGGCCGTCAGCACAAAGCTGACAAAGTACAGCGGTGAGATCAGCTGGAGGTTGCTGAAACAACCACGGTCGTCGTTGGAGCAATCGCGGAGGGTGTCCTGGCCATGAACAAAGAATGGGTTAGGAAGGAATGGCTTCAGAGCCCCTTGGACCCACCCCGCAGGCTCTTTGACGCAGCCAGTGTGTTGCAGGGGAGCACAGTGCCCAGAAACGCACAGCAAGATCCCATAAGCAGCGACCTGATAATTGGCTGTGGGAGGAAATTACTGTGGGTGCTGGAATCTGCACTGAAAACTTAAAAGCGCTGGATGTCACTGCGGGTCAGACAGCATCCGTGGAGAGAGAGCGAGCTAATGTTTCGAGTCTGCATGACTCTTCATCAGAGCTGTAACCATAGTCACTCTCTGGCCACAGATGCTGCTCGAGCCGCTGTGATCCTCCAGCATTGGCTGCTTTCGATAACTGACCATGTTACCTGGCTTTACCTGGTCGAAGTGGGTTAAGGGATTGGACGCAGGTAATTTATTCTGTGTCGGCCCACTTTGCTGCTCAGGTGTCTTGCTCCTGCCCGGGAGGCAGTCAGTTGGCTGATAGCTCCAGGGGCAGTTCCCCTGCAGGGCCGCACTGCCAGGGGTCCTGTCTTTCCAATGGCATCTTTAAAAGCGAGGTTGTGTTTGAGCCATCTGCTGGCTGTGGAACGTCCTGAGCCCACTGGTGCCCTGAGTTCACATTCATCCCCTCAAGCTAGTTATCAATTTACTGCCATGTGTGGGATCTTGCTGTGCGCAAGGCAGATCCACATCTTGTACAAGAGTGACTTCAGCACGCTTAATGGACTGTAATGTTTGCTGGGGCTGTCTGAAGCAGTGGAAGGTGTTATATAAATGGGTTTTATATATAAACTGCAGACTGCATTCCATTGTTTTTGAAACCAGGCACTGGGAATGATTTTGTGATCGGATTTTAAAATGCTGCTGAAGCACGGCCCTGATTAGTGCTTCTAAAGGGAAGGGTTCCACACACAAAAACAATCTGCTTTTGTGTAGCACAGTGCTTCGCGGGTGATTGGCAACAAAAATTAGCCCTGAGCCTCACATGAAGAACTCAGGGGTGACGGCAAAAGGCTCGCCAGGTTTTAAGCAGCATTGTAAAGCAGGCTGGAGCGCGGAGAGATTGAGCGATGGAGTTGCAGCAGGGAGGGCTCATGTGGGTGAGGCCAGAATTGGAGGAGAGCCGGGCGGAAGGGGTGGTGGCGACTGATGGAATGCCTGATGAAGTTAGATTTGGGAGGGGGGGGGGTGTGTGGGCTGGTTGGTTGAAGTTGAAGAGGAATTTGAGAACAAAGATGACAATAGTCGAAATCCAAGCAAAGGCTGTGATGAGCTGTCTCTTCAAACCAATGCAGTCCTTGGGTTGTACAATGTTGTTCGGGAGGGAGTTCCAGGACTGGGACCTAGCGACAGTGAAGGGATGGCAATATATTTCCATTTCAGGATGGTGAGGTGCCAGAAGGGATCCTGCAGTTTGTGGTTGGCCCATCATTTTGGGTCCTCTTGTTCTTCTTGGGGTAAAATTTTGCTGGTTTGAAAGGAGCTTTAATGAGTTTTCAATCTGAATTAGATACAGAGGGACTGCCTTACAAAGAGAGGTTGTGTGGGTTAGGCGTGTACTCAATTTCAAAGAATTTAAAAGAATGAGAGGTGACTTCATTGAAGCACACAAGATGGTTCGGGAACTTGATAGAGTAGATAAGGAGAAGCTGTTGCCCCTTGTGGGAGAGCCCAGTGCGCAACATCGCAGAATGAGGGGTCACCCATTGAAGGCAGATGTGAAGGAATTTCTCTGAGAAGGGAGTAAATCTGTGGTATTATCTACTGCAGCTGGCTGTCCAGGCTGGGTATTGACTGTACTCAACACTGAGGGAGACAGATTTTTAATCAGTATGAGAATTAAGGTTTCGGCAAAGGCAGGAAAGTGGAGTTGATGTCAGTCATGATCTCATGGAATGGTGAAGCAGAGTTGATGGGCTGAATGGCCTATTTCTACGCCTCAGTACATGGCCTTATTTTATAGGTACACACTGCTGCCACTGCAGATGATTGGTTAGGGCAGTGAATGTTGAAGCTAGTGCATGGGCTGTCAATCAAATGCCTGTCACTCCCCTTTCATCCCACTGAAGCAGGCTGTTACCCAGAAAGTGGAATTAATTAGGCCCCAGTTTGCAAGTGCATTTTTTAATCAATATTTGTGATTGATTGGAGGGGTGGGGAATAGCGGTGGAGTAGGTGACTGTTGTCTCAGATTACCCACCAACAACAACCTCCCTCCCCAACCAAAGTTCCACGCTTGGCCCGAGTAGGCTTTCTGAGCTGCTTGTGAGCGGGGGTTGTTGATGGAGACATCTCCCTATTTTCCAGCTCAGTGTGTCTGGGGCTCTGGCCTTTCAATTTGTAACCAAGGAATACTGGGCAGCTTTACTTTCATTGTCCTGGGATAGATCCCAGCAAGGGACTGTTATAGGGAACCGTTTATCTATTTACTGTATGACTTGCCTGCACTAATGTCTGTGCTCAGCCTGCACAAAGAAAGTTGAGAGCGACATTTTAAGCTTTCACATGAGAATGGCACTATCATCATTCCACCCAAATAATTATAGATCCAGAATGAATCTCATGAATGCAGACACACATTCACAGACTGACATACTCGTACACTCGTGCACTCGTACGCGCGCGCACTCGTACTCGCGCGCACACACTCATATGCGCGCGCGCGCACACTCATATACTCGCGCGCGCGCGCACACTCATATACTCGCGCGCGCGCGCACACTCATATACTCGCGCGCGCGCGCACACTCATATACTCGCGCGCGCGCGCACACTCATATACGCGCACGCGCGCGCACACTCATATACGCGCGCGCGCACACTCATATACTCGCGCGCGCGCGCACACTCATATACTCGCGCGCGCGCGCACACTCATATACTCGCGCGCGCGCGCACACTCATATACTCGCGCGCGCGCGCACACTCATATACGCGCGCGCGCACACTCATATACGCGCGCGCGCACACTCATATACGCGCGCGCGCGCGCACACTCATATACGCGCGCGCGCGCGCACACTCATATACGCGCGCGCGCGCACACTCATATACTCGCGCGCGCGCGCGCACACTCATATACTCGCGCGCGCGCGCGCACACTCATATACTCGCGCGCGCGCGCGCACACTCATATACTCGCGCGCGCGCGCACACTCATATACTCGCGCGCGCGCGCACACTCATATACTCGCGCGCGCGCGCACACTCATATACTCGCGCGCGCGCGCACACTCATATACTCGCGCGCGCGCGCACACTCATATACTCGCGCGCGCGCGCACACTCATATACTCGCGCGCGCGCACACACTCATATACTCAGATGCAGACATACCCACTCTCTCTCACGGACACAGATGCACACATACATGCATTCTCTGTGACACACACAGACAGACACACTGTACACTCACATACACTGGGAATAAACATGATCTGGCCAACAATGTCCACATACCATAGAAAGGTGAAAAAAAAACCCAGAAACACACACACAGACAAAGCCTCTCAGTGCAATCAACAGTGTGTAGACTGTGCAGCATTCCTGTGACCACAGCACCAACAGGAGAACCTCCTGTACCTTTCCCACAACCCAAACAGCAAGATGCTCAAGCTGCAGTCCATGCTCCACATCCTACCTTCATGATCCCATTCCAGTTGTCTCCAGTTGACACTTGGAACAGCGTCAGGAATGCCATGCCAAAGTTCTCGAAGGTAGCATGGCGGCTCATTCCCTCGCAGGGATGGTCCTCATCACAGACTGGAGAATGAAAAGAGACAGTCAAATCTAGGGGAAAAGGTGGCATTTCCACCAATCAGCATTCATGATGGGATACTACAGGGAATCAGGGCTAATACTTCCCAGGATACGTTTTGGGTGAATGCAGCCTCCAACTGGGAATGTTGAAAGCTGCTAAACAAAATGAATTTCTGGCACACTCTCCCAATCATACCTGACCCAGAGGAGAGATGAAGCTCTTGGGAGAAATGGGGCAAGAAGTGAAGAGAGTGGGAATCACTCCATCCTCTCTGGAATTCTTTCCCCTCCCTCCAGTAACAAAAGATTTGCATTTCTATAGCATCCTTCACAACCTCTGGCTATCTCACAGTTTCGCAGCCCACGGTGAAGAGTGGCCATGGTTCTCATGTCAGAAATGCAGTCGGCAATTTTGGTCCTGAAAATGTCTAAATTGAGACACTGGACCACATTATCTGCTAATGCAATGTCAACTGTGGATTTAAAATGGCCAGGATGCTAAAGCAGAGCTGGGGAATTTCTGACATCCACATGGAGTAGGCCAGGAGGAGCCCTACTTGAACATCGAGTGTGAAAGGTCCCACCACAGCATCTGCAGCAGTCCCTTAACTATCATTGGCTCAGATTCAGGACTCAAACCCAGAAGCCTTGGGCTCAGAGGCAAACAGAGCGACCCACCACATTCCAAATGGCGACTGGCATCTTCCCACCATCGGTGGGGCCTAGACCACCACCATCACCACAACACAACATTACCAATTGTTCCAAAGCTTCAGACAGCCACCTACCCAATTTACCAAACAGTTCCACTCCCAGCGCTGCGTAAATGAAGAAAAGGAGCATGAACAGGAGGCCAAGGTTCCCCACCTGACAGAGGGAGAAGGGATAGAGAGGTCAGTCATTCTCGTTGGTTTCAAAATTAATCAGTGATCGCGTCACAGTATGCCCCGGCAATGCTGAGAGGAGAGCTGGGCCTTTAATTCAATGGCCTCAGGAACAGGGCAGTTCAATCTCCCTCATTAAAACCTTTATCTGTTACAGTTCAAACACTGCCATATTTCACTGTCCCTGCATGACCATTGAGCTGCATTAATTCATCTGTCAATGTCTCTAAATTCAGAATTGCTTCACAGTTGGTCACTGTGTTTAGTCTTTTAATATTTTCTTTCTGGGTCTCACTCCCAGAGCCTGTGTTTCTTTCCGTCTGCTTCAACAATTTTCCGTCTCTCTGATCCTCCCTGTTAAAGTCTTGACCTGTGCGCAGGTCTCTCGCTTGGGCCAACAGTACTTAAGTCTGGCAAGTTTTCTTATGATTATTCAGGAACGAAGCCCTAAGGAATACCCCATCCTTACTTAATAAATACTAAATGTTGCAAACACATGGTCAGGGAGGGTTGATGGAGACACTCCCTCATTCTGTATCTAACCCTGTGCTGTCCCTGTCCTGGGAGTGTTTGATGGGAGACATTGTAGAGGGAGTCTAACCCTGTGTCTAACCCTGTGCTGTCCCTGTCCTGGGAGTCTTTGTTAGGGGACAGTGTAGAGGGAGCTTTACTCTGTATCTAACCCCATGCTGTCCCCATCCTGGGAATGTCACTGTTTTTTTCCCATGGGCAGATTGTCCCTGATCTGAAAGCTCAACCTTTCTTTCCTTTTATTTTCATTTGTGCCCCAAAATATTATCTTTGGAAAGAATCCATCTGATCTGTTTTAAATGAATTATCCTTCAGTGCCTCGATTCTCTCCCTGGAGACCCTGTTCCACAGCCTGGCCACTCATATCATCGAAATTCTATTCTGCTCATTCATTTTTGAATTTAACCTGCACTGGACATGTTTATCTGCTGTCCAGAGTGAGGTAGAAGCAGTTTTTCACAATGTCCTCACGAATCTGAGATACAGCCATGATCATTGTTCCTCATTGTTAATGAGAAGTCTGTCCAGTTTACAGCAACCTCTTAGTAAACCAATCTACCATCTCTCTCACACCGTCATTGCTCCCTCCTCAGTATACTTCCAATATCCTGCTAATGTCAGTTTTTCCACATGCTCCTCCCTGTCTTCACACGGTAAATCTAAATGTGAGAGGTCCCTTGGTGGCCTCGACCATCAGTGAAATGGCCCTCTCCTTCCCCTCCCAAATATGTCTCTAATGGATAGACAAGAATTCAAAGAAAGTGAAATTAACTCAGTACTTTGCCTAACACTGATATGGTTTTCCTTCGAGTTGGGGTGCAGGAGATTAATCCTGGGCACCTTCATCTTCTAATGCCCCAAATAAGTACAAACTTATCTCTTTAGGTCTTGCCCAATCTCACCATCAGCAGGAGCTTGTATTCACACTCTATCCTGCAGATGATTACCAGCTTCACACTTGCCCTCTTCCCCTCACCACCGCGCCCTCCCGCCCGCGATTTCCTCAATCAAGTAAACAATCTTTTACGCACTCCATCTCTTCCATTTCCACTTTTTTCGGTGTTCAAGGAAATCATTTTTTAAAAATGCCCCTATTATTTCCTCTCGGGGCTACTCTTCAAATCCTGGTGACTCCAGGACCAGAAGGCTGGGGGCAGAAGCAGGCCATTCATCCCATTGAGTCTGCACCACCAGCCAATGAGACCCTGGCTGATCTGATAATCCTCAACTCCATTTCCTTGCCTTTTCCCCACAACCTTGGTTCCCTTACTGATTAAAACTTTTTTTTTATTATTCATGGGACCTGGGCATTGTTGTCTAGGCCAGCATTTAATTGTCCCTAATTGCTCCTTGAGAAGGTGGTGGGGAGCTGCTGCAGCGTATGTGCAGGATTTTGGCCTGATGACACCATGCATAGTATTGAATACACCTAACAACCCAGCCATATTCTTAACATAACAAAGTGTGGGGCTGGTTGAACACAGCAGGCCAAGCAGCATCTCAGGAGCACAAAAGCTGATGTCTCGGGCCTAAACCCTTCATCAGAGAGGGGGAGGGGGAGAGGATTCTAAAATAAATAGGGAGAGACGGGGAGGCAGACCAAAGATGGATAGAAGAGAAGATAGGTGGAGAGGAGAATATGGGGGGTGGGGGTGCAGGAGGTAGGGAGGGGATAGGTCAGTCTGGGGAGGACGGACAGGTCAAGGGGGTGGGATGAGGTTAGTAGGTAGGAAATGGAGGTGCAGCTTGAGGTGGGAGGAGGAGATAGGTGAGATGAAGAACAGGTCAGGCAGGGTGGGACGAGCTGGGCTGGTTTGGGATGCAGTGGGGGGAGGGGAGATTTTGAAGCTGTTGAAATCTACATTGATACCATTGGGCTGCAGGGTTCCCAAGCGGAATATGAGTTGCTGTTCCTGCAACCTTCGGGTGGCATCATTGTGGCACTGCAGGAGGCCCAGGATGGACATGCTGTCTAAGGGATGGGAGGGAGATTTGAAATGGTTCGCGACTGGGAGGTGCAGTTGTTTATTGTGAACCGAGCGGAAGTGTTCTGCAAAGCGGTCCCCAAGCCTCCGCTTGGTTTCCCTGATGTAGAGGAAGCCACGCCATGTACAGCTGGTTAGAGATCAAAAAAAAACTGCAGATGTTCGAACCCAAGGCAGACTAACAGGAGGCTGGGAGAACACAGCAGACCACGCAGCATCTGGAGGAAAGGAG
The DNA here is from genome assembly GCF_030684315.1 of Stegostoma tigrinum. Lineage (NCBI taxonomy): Eukaryota > Metazoa > Chordata > Chondrichthyes > Orectolobiformes > Stegostomatidae > Stegostoma > Stegostoma tigrinum. The sequence continues at coordinate 23,601,915 of NC_081391.1, read as the reverse complement.
CAGTCAACCTTTCAGGTATTACCCTTCTCTGTTCCTTTCCTCCAGATGCTGCCAGGCCTTGCTGTGTTCTTCCAGCCTCCTGTTTATCGACCTTATTCTTAACGTCACTCTTTCAGGACCTGCTCAGACCCACAGGAATCCTGACTGATTTTACCTTCAACTGCTCTGGCTAATTGTCATTCAAGACTAGAACATAGTGGCTGACATCCAGCTGCTAACCAGAGATCCTTTGGTTTTATAGGGTCCCTCCATCACTTGACTATTCCTGTAGAACACCCCTCACAAAGTCATCCCAGTTTGCTAAAGCTTCTCGCAAAAATTTGAGGAAGAACATGAAATCGATGCATAACACAGTGTGGAGCTGGAGGAACACAGCAGGCCAGGAAGCATCAGGGGAGCAGGAAAGCTGACGTTTTAGGTTGGGACCCTTCTTCAGCTTTCCTGCTCCTCTGATGCTGCCTGGCCTGCTGTGTTCCTCCAGCTCCACACTCTGTTATCTCAGACCCCCTGCATCGGCATTTCTTACTATCTCTGAAATCGATGCATAAGCCCAAGGCATGTGGCTTTACCTGAGGCAGAGCCTGTACTACGGTGTCCAGGAGGGCCCTCATTCCAGTAGCCATCTTCAGTAATTTTAGCACTGAGAAAATCAAAATGGAAAAACAGAGTGAGGTTCTGCATGATCCATGGAAGCTTGCTCAAAAACATAAACAAGGATGGGTTGAATGGTCATTCAACATGATTACAGCTCTGGAATATTTTACCCAGTGGAGACAGCCTAACCATCTCTCTCTCTAACACCCTGGGACAGCAGAGGAGCGCTTTCCATTGCAGGTTTTTTTTCCCTTTATTCATGGGATGAGGGCATTGCTGGCCAGGGAGCATTTATAGCCCATCCCTAATTGCCCAGAGTCAGCCACATTGCTGTGGGTCTGGAGTCGCATGTGGGCCAAGCCAGGTAAGGATGGCAGTTTCCTTCCCTAAAGGACATTAGTGAACCAGATGGGTTTTTGCAACAATTGACAAATAGATTCATGGTCATCATTAGATTCTTAATTCCAGCTATTTATTGAATTCAAATTTCACCATCTGCCCTGGCGGCGTTCAAACCTGTGTCCTCAGAATATTACCTGCGTCTCTGGATTAACAGTCCAGCAATAATACCACTAGGCCATCGCCTCCCCTGACAGGGTTAGCCCTGTCACCAGTTCAGGCAATAGTTCCTTGTTTCTCTGGTGGTGAGGGTGCCTGGGTTGGGTCGGGTTGGGTGATCAGAGCTCAGATACTCAACTGGGGGCATGAAAGAGTCACTCCAGGATGGAGTGAGAGTGGGGAATCTAAAAACAAGGGGTAAATAGAGTTAGCTAACATCGCTACATTACGGGAGAAACCGAGTGAGCATATGTGGCGAGTTGGTGGCATTGTGGAGAATCTGAGATAACCAGGTGCAGAACTGGATGAACACAGCAGGCTAGGCAGCATCAGGGGAGCATGAAAGCTGATGTTTCGGATCGAGACCCTTCTTCAGAATGTGGTAATGTCATTGGATTGTAATCTAGAGGTCCCGATCAATGTGTCATGGACCCCATGACAATTTGTGGAATTTAAATTCAATCAAAAACTCATCTCAGTGATGGCAGCTGTGAAACTGCTATTGATGGTTGTAAATACCCATCTGGTTCACTGAAACCTGTCTTTCTTACCTAGTCTGGCCTACATGTGACTCCAGCACCACAGCAACGGGGTTGAATCTTAGCTACCCCCTGAGATGGCTGAGCACTCCACTCTATTCAGGGGCAATTAAGGATCGGCAACAAATGCTGACCTTGCCAACGACTCCCACATCCCATAAAACAATTTTAAAGAACGAAACAAGAATGAGGTGAGAAGAAATGAGGGGTTTGGGTTAGCATGGAGTACTGGGCAGTTGGGCTGAATGGCCTGTTTCTGTGCAGTTGTCTCTAACCTCTGCTGTTTAATAATCTGCTTTATAATCAAAACCTGGTCATCAGCTCTACAAACAGGAGGTTAAACATCAGTGGATTTGAGAACAGTGTCATGCATTGTCTATTTTTTAGGCTCTATTTCTGACACTATCTATGTCTGTAATAAAGTGTCACCTTTTTCCTTATTTTCTCTAATGTTTTTACTTAAGATTTGTACCTAGGCACTTTAGATGTGCTCTGTGCTGGTGACATTGTACACTTTTCACTGCGCTCCTTTTTTTTATAACTTTGGTAACGTGACAATAAACCAAATAATTCACACGGGACATCAGGTCCTGGCTGAGAATGGAAAGTGTGGACACAATAGACTATGTGTAAGCTCACTAGTGACCCTGAACTAGGAGCTGTCGTGAGTTGCAAAGAGCAAAAATGCATTAGGACAGAAGAATGCAGAACGACAGCAGATAAAGATAAGATCACTCAAAAGGTAAATGTTTTCAGTGTCTGCATTGGAGCTTTTCACATTGTGAAGCTGTACAGTTCCCTGTCTGCATCCTAAATGAACAATCTCAGGACAATCAAGGGCTAGGGAGCTGTTTGGTGAGTTTCGGGAGTTTGGGAATGGAATTTCTATGTTAACAGAAGCTAGCTCACTGAAGCAGAAAGTGATCAGCAAGGCTAATGGAGTTTCTACTCAGCATTACAGGGGAATATTGAAAAGGATGGAAGTGTTACTGGAATCAGACAGAGTGCTGGGCAGGCGTCAGCTGCATTTAGTTTTGGATGCTTGATCTCAGGAAGATTTGGAAATGTACCTGTGATTAAAGTTGAGGCTTCAGTCTCAATGAGGGATGTTGCATGTTGCTGGCATGACAAATTGGATAACTCCTTCAAAGAGCCAGCAGAGACATTTCAGGCTGAATGGCCTCCTTCTTGACTCTTGTTGGAGCCATACTCATGCTGGGCAAGTGGGGAGTATTCCCTCACACTCCTGCCTTGTGCCTCATTGATGGTGGGACAGGCTTTGGGGAGTCAGGAGCTGAGTTACTCGCTGCAGGATTCCCAGCTTCTGACCTGCCCTTGTAGCTATTTCTTGTGATCTGTGGCACGCCGTCACGCTCAGATCCTGCTTTGTGCCTGCTGCCCGCTGATGAATGCCTGGTGGCAATACCAAGGTGTGCGACCTATCGCTTACCCCGAGTGATCCGGAGAACCCTCATGATGCGGATGATGGTGGGGTTAATGGGCAGGGCAGCACTAATCTCGATCTCCTCCAGGGTGATCCCCATCACAGAGAGCAGCACAATGGCCAGGTCCAGCTGGTTCCACCTATTTCACAGAAATAAAGTTTCCAGTCAGGGCTCATCCAGAGCAGTTTCATTTCCTCAATGAGAGCAGGAGACTTCAGGATATGGGAACGGGTTTGACTCAATCATCCTGCCCCAGACTTAGACATAAGGAAGGGGAAGACATGTCTGAATTTCTGCAGCACCGTTCTGATCACAACCAAAGCTGCACCTCCTCCAGCACCCAGCTTAGATACAGAGTAAAGCTTCATCTACACTGTCCCCCCATCAAACACTCCCAGGACAGGGACAGCACGGGGTTAGATACAGAGTAAAGCTTCATCTACACTATCCCCCATCAAACACTCCCAGGACAGGGACAGCACGGGGTTAGATACAGAGTAAAGCTTCATCTACACTATCCCCCCATCAAACACTCCCAGGACAGGGACAGCACGGGGTTAGATACAGAGTAAAGCTCCCTCTACACTGTCCCCATCAAACACTCCCAGGAACAGGGACAGCATGGGGTTAGATACAGAGTAAAGCTCCCTCTACACTGTCCCTAATGAACACTCCCCAGACACAGACAGCACGGGGTCCTGCTGTGACAGCTTCATGCAGCATTATATAACGTGATGAATTGAAGCTCAGAATATTTTAACGTTTGGCAGGGAACTGCTGATTGATTTTTGGCTGAATATTTGAAAGAGTTAGAGTCGAGGCAGAACTTGGCTTCACTTGCTCACCAATTTAGTGAAAGCAATCTTGTTATGAGAACAGAAATAACTCACGGATCAGGAATAACAATAATGAAACAGTGATTATACCCACAGGTGCTGGAAAATAAAAACTGGGAACGTGTAAACCCTGAATGGAACTTTGTGATATAAAGAAGATTGATTCTTTCTGAAGGTCTCATGAACCAGTGTTGAAAGAGGCCAACCTTACATCCTCCCAATCAGTCTGTGCAATGACTAACCAATGTGTTTTGTCAATATAAGGACAAAGAGACACGTGCGATCCCTCAGTGTTCCCAAATCATTCCATGTTCCCTGACCCTTCCCTCTCACAAACAATAATCCTAAGTCTCACTGACCTCCATGCCTTGTCAAAGTGCCACTCCTCGCTCGTGAGGTTTAGGAAGAGATTGTCCGGCTATTCCGCTGCAGCAAGCAGCACATCACATCACTCAGTGAGCAACATGCACAGAGTGGGGCTGGCACAGTGGAGGACGGCATCTCGAAAATAGAATCCAATGGAAATGGAGGACAAAAGAGCATGTACAATGAGGTAGAATGGGGTGGCACGGTGGCTCAGTGGTTAGCACTGCTGCCTCACAGGAGTAGGGGCCGGGTTCGATTCCACCCTCAGGCGACTGTGTGGAGTTTGCACATTCTCCACGTGTCTGTGAGGATTTTCTCCGGGTGCTCCGGTTTCCTCCCACAGTCCGAAGATGTGCAGGTTGGGGTACATTGGCCGTGCTAAATTGCCTGTGGTCTTCAGGGATAGGTGGGTTAGCCATGGGAAATGCAGGGTTACAGATTTGGGGACAATGTTCTTTGGAGGTTCGGAGTGGACTCAATGGGGCCAAATGACCTGCTTCTAGTCTATAGGGATTCTGTGATTTCTTTTAAGAAAGGAAAATGGGCAGTTCAAATAGATATAAATGGTAAATGCTTGGTGACATGGCTGTCGGGTGACCAAGGATGGGAGCTAAACATCAGAAGTATTCATGATTTCGGAAGGAGAGGCAGGAAAGCATTTTCATTTCAAGAGTGAGGAATGATTAGATCAGAAAATCACACTGTGGAACCCCTATGCATGGAGAAAGAAATACCAGGGGGCAGAAAACTTTATAGGGGGTTGTATACAGGCCCAGCCCCCACCCCCCAACAGCAATGGTAATGTGAAAGAAAACATTAAGCAAGAAATCAGAGATGCATGCAATAAGCCTACAATTATAACCCAAGGGTGACTTTTATTTCATAACAGATTGGATAGACTAGCACTGTTGTTGTGGAGGATGGCATTTTGGAATGTGTATGTGTCGTGTTGTATTTAGATCAACATAAAGGAATCAGAGAGCAGGATACTGTAGATTGGGTGCTATGCAATGAGAAAGGATGAATTAATACCTCGATGTGCTATGTACTTTGGGAAAGAGTGACCATAATATGAGTTCTTCATTAAGATGGAGAATGAAGTAGTTGAATCTAAGGCAGACAGTACATAGCAGCATACCACAAGGATCAGTGCTTGGATCCCAGCTATTCACAGTGTTTACAAATGACCCGATGAGGACACCATATGGGACATTTCCAAATTAGCTGACAGCACAAGACTGGGCGGGGACTGTGAGTAATGAGAAGGATGTAAGGAGGCTTCAACTTGTTTTAGACAAGTTGAGTGAGTGGATAAACGCATGGCAGTAAGATGTGACTCAATGTGAAGTTACAGACTTTGTTGTGAAAAACAGAAAGGAAGAGTCTTATTTAAATGGTGATACGTTGGAAAGTGTGGATGTGTAAAGGGATTTGAGTGTCCCAGTTGATGAAAGTAGATGGGCAACTGCAAGAAGCAAATAGGAAAGCAAATGGAGTATCGATCCTCGTTGTTAGAGGATTTGTGTTTAGAAGTAGGGATGACTTACTGCAGTTGTGTGGGGTCTTGGTGAGACCACACCCAGAGCATTGTGTGCTGTTTTGGCCTCCCTATCTATGAGGGATACAGTTAACCATTGAGGGAACGCAGCGGAGGTTCATAGGCTGATACAGGGGGTGGCAGGACTGCCATATGAGGAGAGAATGATCCGACTGGTGCTGTATTCACTCGAGTTCAGAAGAGTGAGAAGGGATCTGATCGAAATGTACAAAATTCTAACAGGACTGGACAGACTGGACACTGGGAGGATGTTTCCCCCTGGGTAGGGGGCCTGGAATGTGGGCACACTGTCTCAGGGTACAGGGTAGATCATGTCGGACTGAGATGAGGAAAGGTTTCTTCACTTGGAGAACGGTCAACATGTAGAACTTTCTACCAGAGAAAGCTGGAGGCCGGGTCATTGAATATATCTAAGGAATTTCACTGGAGCATAAGAGGTTGAGGGGTAAGCTAATGGTGGTTTATAAAAATCACTAGGGGCATAGATAAGGTGAATAGCAAAGGTCCTTTCCCAAAACAAGGGGGCGCAATTTTAAGGTGAGAGGAGAAAGTTTTGAAAAGGTCATGGGGGGAACCTTTTTACACACAGGGTGGTTCATATGTGGAATAAACTGCCAAAGGAAGTAGTGAGTGTGGGTGCAGTTACAATGCTTAATAGACATTTAGATAAGTATATGAATGGGGAACACTTGGAAGGATACGGGCCAAATGCAAGAGGGTGGTATTCATTTAGTCTGACAACATCTTTGGACTGGTTCGACCGAAGCACCTGTTTCCATGTTGTATGACTCTATGATTCTACTGGGTAGGGGTGGAAATTGGTGAAGAATCTAAATTGGGTGGAGGGAGGGTAAACTGAGGATAAGATGCATTTGTGTCAGCTGCCAATACAGCAGATTGGGTTAAAATTGTTCTTTAAGTCCATTTCATAACATCCAAAGCATGGAACAAATTCAACCCCAAAACTGGGGAAGGGTGAGAGGGTTGGTAAAAATGGCACAAATGATGAACAATTCATTAGATGGTTGTAATCACATTCCCCACTTCATTTACGACAGCATCCTGCCGTTTGTTGAGTGTCTAGTCTGAGCTTCACTAAGTGTTATTTTCTGTTTTCATGCTAGAAATTAATTTTGTTACCAGTTCAAAGTGATTAATGATCAGCCAGCATCTAAACACAGATCTACTGTGGATGAAAAAGTTTCTTTAAAGTGAGAGCTGCCCATCCTCACTCCTCTTGAGACACTTCATCATTACATTACTTCCAGCTGCAATTTATTTTTTGTTTGAACCATTTAATTTGTGCAGTCAATGTGAGAGTTGTTACGTGTATTTCATTCCAATAGTAGCTATTGGATGCCATGGCCATTGTGTGCCAGAGTGTTCTGCAGCAGCTCAGGATTTCCTGTGTTCACTCACTGGGCGAATGCCCATGGGGCCTGTGTTCTGATGCTCCAACCTCCCATATTCACCTAATTTAAATTTTAAAAAAATCTCAGGCAATGGCCTGTTCTGTTATTCAGTGCAATCCTGGCTCGCTATTTTCCTCATCTCCAGTTTTCAAACCATTGCCCTCATAAGCTGGGTTCAAGCAGCGTCCCTGAGGCATCAGGGGCTGGGAGGGGTAGTAATGCCTGGGGGAAGGGATAAACAAGATCCTGGGAGGGAAGGCAGTGACCCAATCAATTAAAATAAAAGCAAAATCCAGCAGACAGCCAGCAATCTGAAACAAAACAAAATGCGTTTTGGAGCAACTTAGCAGGTCTGGCTGCATCTGTGGAGAGAAAACAAAGTCTGGGACCTCTCTTGAGATACTATTCCCTTGAGGACCTAATGGTGACCTGTCATGGGATGTGGGTGTCACAGACTGGGCCCAGCATTTATTGCCGGTTCCTAGTTGCCTCTTGAGAAGGTGGGGGAGAGCTGCCTTCTTGAACCGCTGCGGCCCATGTGCTGTGGGTTGACCCACAATGCCCTTAGGGAGGGAATTCCAGGATTTTGACCCAATGACACTGAAGGAACAGCGACATATTTCCAAGTCAGGATGGTGGGTGGAACTTGCAGGGGCTGGTGTTCCCATGTCCTTGTCCTTCCAGATGGAAGTGGTAGTGGGTTTGGAAGGTGCTGTCTGAGGCTCTTTGGTAAATTTCTGCAGTGCATCTTGTAGATAGTACACACTGCTGCTACTGAGCGTCAGAGGTGGAGGAAGTGGATGTTGAAGGTGATTGAAGATTTGTCCATTGAACAAGATGCTAATCACTCAGTTCCAGCCCGTATTGGCAATGGAAGCTGTTTGTTTCATAGAGTTTAGCAAATCCGAGGCTACCCCATCAGAGGCCAGGCTTCAAATCTCTAAACTGAACAATAAATGTGAAAGGTCCAAACGTTAAATACCCCACAAATCCCTGAGATTGTTTCACATTCTCTGATTAAAAGCCTTCCCTTACCTGTCCTTGAAAAACCTCCGTAATCCAAAAGCTATCAGTTTAAGAACTGCTTCCAGGATGAACACTGTTGTGAACATGTAGTTACAATACTTCAGAGAAACTTCTAGAGACTGTAGAGGTGGATGAGGAAACAAAACAAAATGATCAACGACAAATAAACAGCAGAATAAGGGATATTTGCTCATTATCTATACAGCTCAGTGTGTCAGTGGGGACTCCAGAAACCTTCAACCCTTAACCTTAGACATGGAGCCCAGTTGTTAAACTCAGAGGTTCAATCTTCCCTTCAGTATTATAACAGTTACCACAGTGTGTGATTTCAACGGCGCACTACCTCGGCGGTTGGCACTGCTGCCTCACAGTACCAAGGACTTGCATTTATTTCCAGCCTTGGGTGTCTGTCTGCACCTTCTCCCTATTTCTGTGTGGGTTTCCTCCCACAGCCCAAAGATGTTCAGGATAAGTGGACTGGCCATGGTGGAGTGGGATGGAGTGGGTTCTGATGGGATGCTCTGCAGAGGGTCAGTGCGGATTCAACGGGCCAAGTGCCCTGCCTCCACACTGTACGGGGTCTATGACTCTAAATATAGGACACAGTATTATATCCAGTCACACATGGAAGGTTATGACAAATTCTAGTCATGTTATACCCTGTAGTGCATGTTTTATCATGCTAGCGAGTTTTGAGAAGATTTGTAGCTCAGGTTGAGGTTCTGGATGTGAGTTTGCTCGCTGAGCTGAAAGGTTAGTTTTCAGACGTTTTGTCACCTTTTTTTTATTTGAAAAAATATACTTTATTCGTGAGAGGTACCAAAAATAAAACATATTTACACACCTACCCAGTCATGCAAGCCGCTCTGGGTTACCCAGGGGGTACGTACACCAACTAAAGGCAAAAAACAAAGAAGGGAAAAAAAAACAAAGCAAAGAAAACACCCCGGCAGTCGTCACCCCGCACAGTCCCCGTTGGCCCCCTGACCAGTTGGGGAAGGCGCCAGCTGGGCCCAGTTACCAGATAGGGCCCTTTTTTCCATTCTGGATATGGGGTTTCATACCGTGGTCTTTCCCCACCGCGCCTTAGCGGCGGCTGCCCCAAGCTTTAGCGCGTCCCTCAGCACGTAGTCCTGGACCTTGGAGTACGCCAGTCTGCAACACTCGGTCGGGGTCAGTTCTTTCAGCTGGCAGACCAGCAAGTTGCGGGCAGACCAGCGAGCGTCTTTCACCGCATTGATGGTCCTCCAGGCGCAGTTGATGTTGGTCTCGGTGTGCGTCCCCGGAAACAGCCCGTAGAGCACGGAGTCCCGCGTCACGGAGCTGCTCGGGACAAACCTCGACAAATACCACTGCATCCCCCTCCAGACCTCCTGTGCATAGGCACACTCCAGAAGGAGGTGATCGACAGTCTCGTCTCCCCCGCAGCCACCTCGAGGGCAGCGTGCGGTGGTGCAGAGATTCCGGGCATGCATAAAGGATCTCACTGGCAGAGCCCCTCTCACCGCCAGCCAAGCAATGTCCTTGTGCTTGTTTGAAAGTTCTGGCAATGAGGCATTCTGCCAAACGACTTTGGCAGTCTGCGTGGGGAACCACACGACGGGATCCACCCTCTCCTTTTCCCGAAGGGTCCCGAGGATACTACGTGCTGACCACTGCCTGACGGCCTTGTGGTCAAAGGTGTTTCCCTTCAAAAATTTCTCCACGAAGGACAGGTGGTACGGGACGGTCCAACTACTCGGAGCGTTCCGCGGCAACGAGGCCAGGCCCATCCTTCGCAACACCGGGGACAGGTAGAACCTCAGTAAGTAGTGACACTTGGTGTTTGCATACTGAGGATCTACGCACAGCTTGATGCAGCCGCACACAAAGGTAGCCGACAGGGCGAGGGTGGCGTTCGGTACGCCCTTTCCCCCATTTCCCAGGTCTTTGTACATGGTGTCTCTGCGGACCCGGTCCATCCTCGACCCCCAAATGAAGTGGAAGATGGCCCGGGTGACTGCAGCGGCGCAGGTCCAGGGAATAGGCCAGGCCTGCGCCACATACAACAGTACCGAAAGCCCCTCGCACCTGACAACCAGGTTCTTACCCGTGATGGAGAGGGACCGGAGCGTCCACCTGCCCAGCTTCTGCTTCAATTTGGTGATATGCTCCTCCCAAGTCTTAGTGCACGCCCCAGCTCCACCAAACCAAACACCCAGCACCTTCAGGTAGTCTGTCCTGATGGTCAAGGGGATGAAGGAGCGGTCGTCCCAGTTCCCGAAGAACATGACCTCGCTCTTACCCCTATTGACTTTGGCACCCGAGGCCAGTTCAAACTGGCCGCAGATGTCCAACAGCCTACTCACCGACCGACGATCGGTGCAGAAGACGGCGACATCGTCCATGTACAGGGAGGTCTTGACCTGAAGGCCTCCGCTGCCTGGGATAGTCACGCCCTTCAGGCTCACGTCCTTCCTGATGGATGCGGCGAAGGGCTCCACACAGCACACGAACAAGGCAGGAGAGAGCAGGCAGCCCTGCCTGACTCCAGATCTAACAGGAAAACTGTCTGATTCCCACCCGTTGATCGAGACTGCGCTAACGATGTTGGCGTAGAGCAGCCGGATCCAATTGCGGATGCCCTCCCCGAACCCCAATTTGGAGAGGACGTCCCTCATGTAAGCGTGAGAGACCCTGTCGAAGGCCTTCTCCTGGTCCAGGCTGATGAGGCAGGTGTCCACCCGCCTGTCCTGTACGTAGGCGATCGTATCCCTGATGAGCGCGAGGCTCTCAGCGATCTTCCTGCCCGGCACAGCACAGGTTTGGTCAGGGTGAATCACTGACTCCAGGACAGACCTGACCCGGTTGGCAATGACCTTGGCCAGGATTTTGTAGTCCACATTCAAAAGTCAAATGGGACGCTAATTCTTAATTTCTTCCCTCTCCCCCTTCCTCTCGTAAATGAGGGTGATGATGCCCTTCCTCATGGACTTGCACATTTCCCCTGCCCGAAGCGCACTATCATACACCTCCAGCAGGTCCTGGCCGACCAGGCCCCGCAGAGCGGAATACAGCTCGACTGGTAAGCCGTAACTCCCGGGAGTCCTATTCCTCTCCAAGGACTTGAGGGCTCTGGTCAGCTCGTCCAGGGATATCGGCCGGTCCAACCACTCCCTCGTGCCGTCGTCTAAGACCTCCGTGATAGACGACAGGAACGACTCGGAGGCCATGCTGTCCGTGGGCTTCGTGTCGTACAGTCCGGCATAGAAGGATCTGCTGATCCTCAAAATGTTGGGCCGAGATGACGTCACCGAGCCGTCGTCCTCCTTCAGCCGGCTAAGCACAGAGCTCTCTTTGTGCACCTTCTGAAAGAAGAAACGCGAGCACGTCTCGTCCTGCTCCACGGAGCAGACCCTGGACCGGAAGATTACCCGGGAGGCTTCCGCGGCGAAGAGCGAGGCTTGCTGGCCCCTCACCTCGCGGAGGTCCTCCGTGACATCGACCCCCATCAACTGCAGAAGGAGCAGGTTCTGCCCCCTTTTCTGGAGTCGCAACAGCTTTCCCCGCCTCTCTCTTGCCTTCTGAACACCCTTGAGGACAAAGAACCTCTTGATGTTCTCCTTCACCGTCTCCCACCAGTCGCCTGGAGACTCAAAGAGGGGTTTCACGGTTCTCCAACCTGCGTACTCCCTCTTAAGCTCCTCGACGTTCTCTGGGGTCAACAGAGTCGTGTTGAGCTTCCACGTCCCCTTGCCGGCCGGCTGGTCGTCCTGTAAGTGACAGTCAGCCAGCAGGAGGCAGTGGTCAGAGAAGAACACCGGCTCGACGCCGGTGGGCCTGACCGAGAACGTCCGTGACACAAACGGGAAGTCTATCCTTGAGCGGATAGACCCGTCTGGCCGCGACCAGGTGTACCTCTGCTGTGCTCCGTCTGCAGGGGTGCTGAAGACGTCGAGCAGCTTGGCGTCCTTCACCGTGCCCATCAGGAATCTGGACGTGACGTCCAGTTGACTTCCCCCACCCGCTGTCCACACGCCGGATCTTCCATCTGCATCAACGATGCAGTTGAAGTCTCCGCCTAGGATGACCGGCCTGGACGTAGCCAGCAGGGGTGGAAGCCGCTGCAGGACGGCCAACCGCTCACTCCGTACCGCTGGGGCGTACACGTTGATCAGCCTCAGGGGAGCGTTCCTGTAGGTGATGTCAGCCACTAGGAGGCGCCCCCCACCACCTCCTGAACTTGAGAGATGGTGAAGTCGCGCCCCCGCAGCAGAATAGCCAGGCCCGAGGAGCGACAGTCGTTATCCCCCAACCAGATCGAAGGCCCACAGGTCCAGGCGCCGGACCATTTCCCGTACCTGCCGAGGTGCGGTATCCCGCACTCCTGCAGAAACAGGAGGTCCGCCTCGATGGTGGTCAGGTAGGCCAACGTGAACACACATCTCGCGGTTGACTTGACGCTGCGCACATTAATGCTCGCAACTCGTACCCCCATTGTGGGCAGTGACCGCAGTACCCTCCCCAAGTCCAAGGTCCAGCCCCTCCATCTGTCCCTTCATGCCCATTGCCCGGGCTAACTGCTGGACGCTCTCCGGGCTCAGGAAACCGTCCGTGCTGCCTTCCGGGTGGCATCCCCCCGTCAGGGGTGCGGAGGCAGGAGGATCCGGCTCCGGGTCATGCTGAGGACGCGCTGTTTCCTCCTTCCCGCCTGGAAGTTCTGGGGGTCCCTCCAGTGCTCCAGCGGCACTTGACTGGGTGTCGGAGGGAGCCTCAGGACGCCTCCCGTCACCTGGAAGCGGGCTGCTGCCTTCCATCTCCCTCGAGATCTTTAACTTCTGCTTCGGGTGGGCCCTCTCCGAATCCCCCTCGTCAGAGGAGCTCTTATAGCCCCCTTGTAGCTGCCTCTTCCCGCCTGATGGTTGCGGTTCCTGGGCCCGTCGACGCACCTTCCTCCTCGCTTTCCGGACTGTTGTCCACTCCCCTGGGTCGCCTGTCGCCGCCTCCATTGGCTCCGGGTTGTCGGGGGGAATCGGAGCCTGCAGGGGTGCTTTGCTGGCCTCGGGCCCATCCTGCGGGGCTGGGCCCTCCTGCACGCCCTGGCCCTCCTGCACATTAGTGGGGTCCTTGCTGGGCCCTGGTGCCTTCCTCTCCTCTGGGGTGGCTGGCCCCGCATTGCCCCTGCTGGCGACCTGGGCGTAGGTGGTGCCCCGCCGCGGGCATGCCCTATAGAGGTGGCCCACTTCCCCGCAAAGGTTGCAGCTTTTCTCTCGTGGGCAATCCTTTGCAAGGTGTCCCTCCTCCCTGCAGTTGGTGGCTTTGCAGTCGGCCGCCACGTGACCTGACCTACCACAGGCGTGGCAGACTTTAGGTTGCCCTGCATAGGTCAGGTAGCCCCTGCTCCCGCCGATCGCGAAGCTGGACGGTGGGTGTACGACATTCCCGTCTGCGCCCATCCTCAGCGTCACCTTGACCTGCCTCTTACTCGTCCAGATGCCAAAGGGGTCCATGATGTCAGTTCGGTCCCCTTCCACCTTCACGTACCTTCCGAGGAAGGTCAGGACATCAACTGCTGGCACATGTGGGTTGTACATATGTACAGTCACCATACGGCTCCTCTGTGCTGGCATCACGAACAGCGGGACAGCGGTCAATACAGAGAGGGGGCCCTCACCTCCTTTCTCCTTGAAAACCTCCAGGAAGCGCTCGCAAAGCTTGGCACTCCTGAAGGTCACGTCGTAAAAACCTCCTCCGGGGAAATCCTGCAGGCAGTAAATGTCCGCAGCAGCGAACACACAACAGTCCAACAGGACCCTCTTCATGAAGAAGGTGCGGTCCACAGGTGCACCTTCATCCACCTTCTTCACGGAAACGCGGATGGTGTTCCGGACACCCTGACCTGGGGCACGAGCACTTGCTGCAGCCATCGTTGCAGGTTGGCTGCTCCCCTGAACCAGTATTAGGCCGAAGCCAGCATTAAGATCCACTGGTTGCAAGGGTGCACAGCCAACCCGACGTCCTCCTTCCACCTCCAAGACAGCGCTCTCCTCCTCTCGGTCCACAAGAGAGTGGGTCTTTATTTTGTTCCGGATGTAAGCTGGTTCACTGAGCTGTAAGGTTTGTTCCCAGATGTTTCGTCACCATTCTAGGTAACCTCATCAGTGAGACTCCGACGAAGCGCTGGTGTTATGTCCCGCTTTCTATTTATCTGTTTAGGTTTCCTTGGGTTGGTGATGCCATTTCCTGCATTGGTGATGTCATTTCCTGTTCTTTTTCTCAGGGGATTGTAGATTGGCTCCAAATCAATGTGTTTGTTGATGGAATTCCGGTTGGAATGCCATGCTTCTAGGAATTCTCGTGCGTGTCTCTGTTTGGCTTGTCCTGGGATGGATGTGTTGTCCCAATCAAAGTGGTGTCCTTCCTCATCTGTATGTAAGGATACGAGTAATAGTGGGTCATGTCGTTTTGTGGCTCGTTGATGTTCGTGTATCCTGGTGGCTAGCTTCCTGCCAGTTTGTCCAATGTAGTGTTTGTCACAGTTCTTGCAATTTATCTTGTAGATGACGTTCGTTTTGCTTGTTGTCTGTATAAGGTCTTTTAAATTCATTAGCTGCTGTTTTAGTGTGTTGGTGGGTTTGTGGGCTACCCTGATGCCAAGAGGTCCGAGTAGTCTGGCAGTCATTTCGGAAATGTCTTTGATGTAGGGGAGAGTGGTTAAGGTTTCTGGGCCTGTTTTGTCTGTTTGTTTGGGTTTGTTGCTGAGGAATTGGCGGATTGTGTTCATAGGGTACCCATTCTTTTTGAAGACGCTGTATAGGTGATTTTCCTCTGCTCTGCCTAGTTCCTCTGTGCTGCAGTGTGTGGTGGCTCATTGGAATAATGTTCTAATGCAGCTTCGTTTGTGGGTGTTGGGATGGTTGCTCCTGTAGTTCAGTATTTGGTCCGTATGTGTTGTTTTCCTGTAGATGCTGGTTTGAAGTTCCCCATTGGCTGTTCGCTCCACTGTGACATCTAGGAATGGCAGTTTGCTGTTGTTTTCCTCCTCGTTTGTGAATGTTATGCCAGTAAAGGGTATTATTGATGGTCTTGAAGGTCTCCTCTAATTTGTTTTGTTTAGTGATGACAAAGGAGAGAGGCTTTCTGATGAAGGGTCTAGGCCCGAAATGTCAGCTTTTGTGCTCCTCAGATGCTGCTGGGCCTGCTGTGTTTGTCCAGCTCCACACTTTGTTATGTTGGATTCTCCAGCATCTGCAGTTCCCATTATCTCTGATACACTTATCTACCTTAATGTTTTTCTAGGCACCCAGTACCTCCTCTTTCTTAATATCGACGTGCCCTAGAATATCAACATACCCCTCCCTAATCTCACCATCCTCCATATCCTTCTCCTTGGTGAATACCAATGCAAAGATCTCATTCCAGATCTCACCGCTTCTTTTGGCACCCTGTATAAATACCTTACTTTGTTCTTGAGTGAATTTACCCTTTTCCCTAGCTACCCTCTTGCTCCTAATATATGGATAACAGAAAAAAAAACCCGAAAAAATGTGGACCCTGGAAATCAGAAACAAAAATGCTCAGCAGGTCTGATAGCATCTGTGGAGAGAAATCAGAGTTAACATTTCAAGGAAGGGTCACTGGACACGAAACATTGACTCTGATTTCTCTCTGTAAATGCTGCCAGACCTACTGAGCTTTTACAGCAATTTCTATTTTTATAAAATGCCTTGGGATTCTCTTTAGTCTTTCTTGCCAAGGACATTTCATGGCGTCTTTTAGCTCTCTTAATTCCTTGTTTAACTCTTTTCCTGCTTTCTTTATATTCCTCAAGAGCCTTGTTTAATTTCAGCCAACAAATCCTGTTCTGGCTGAGGTACACTGGGGACCTGCCTTCTCCCCCAGCTCCTGTCAGTGTAAGGTAATAGCAAAGGATGATTAACAAAAATTGCTCAGAAAACAGGCCAAGCAGAAGCGAACTAAGCCCCGTACTGACTGTGTTAGTTCCATTGTGTTATTACAAACATATAGTACACAATATCTATTGCTATATCTGCAGCACCATCAGGAATGAAAATTAGTTAAGTTTGAAAAAATTGATTAAAAAGTTCTCAATTCCGGCTGTAATATATTCCCCATTAAATATCACAATGCGAATGACTGATGATCAGTATTTGTCAGGGATGAAGATTAAGGTTCAAGTGAACAAATAGGAAATTAACTTGCAAACGTGACTAAAGCTTTCACATTCAGCTTCAATATTAACAACACTTTAATTAACAACATGAATAGTTCAATGATTTCATTAGATTTACCATTCCAGTCCCTAGAGAACATGCAATTTAACATTTCAAATCGACTTTTCAACAGTTCAGCAAAGTATCTTTTTTCTATTTAGTTACTTAATCTGTCTTTCCTTTTCTCAGTCTCTCTCTTTATTTCTCCCTCATGATTCTGATTCTCTCTCTTGCTCGTCACCCTCATTTCCTCACTTGCTCCCTGTCTACCATTCTCCTTGTCTCACCCTATCTCTGACTCACTCTTTCTCTCTCACTCCCGATGTCACACTACTTCAATACATACCCCTCTCTCTGTCTCTCTGCCTGTCTCTCACCCTATTTCTATCTCACTCCCTCTATCACTTCCTGTCTCACAACCTCTCTCTGTCACATCCCTTTCTCTCCCTTACACTGCCTGTCTGTCTCATTCCTCCTTTTTCAAACTCTGTCTCTCTGTCACTCCCTCTCTCTCTCTCTGTCTCACTCTCTCTTTTGTACACTTCCTCTCTCTTTGTCACTCTTTCCCTTTCTCTGTCTCACCATCTCTCTCTAACTTTGCCTCTCTCTCTGTCACTCTTTGTCTCACTCCTCCCCTCAGTGTCTCACTCCCTTTCTCTCCATTGCTGTCTGTTACTGATAGTTGTCTCTCTTCCCACCATCTTGGTACTTGAACTAAAATCAAAAATAAGAAAAAAATAGCATTCTGTTATCCAATAAAATCTCAGATACAGTTATCATTTTGGTCCTTTTAAAAAAGTGGGGATTTTGATGATTAGATTATGTTGAAAGTTATGTTCAGGTTAATATTTTCATTGTAACCAACTCAGCCTGAGCTGTGGTCTCGATGGGCATTGGGTAGTGGGTGAGGAACTAGGAATGGCCAGAGGTATGAAGCTGAACTGTGCAGGGTTCCTGGTCAGGGCTGAGGTGGAGGGAAGGAAGGTCAGAATTAGAGCTCCCCCTTCTCCCACTAAGTGTGCTGATCACAGCAATGTCTTGCCTCCTACCTTGGACTGTCAGAACATGGATCAGAAAATAACAGGCCCAAGTCCTATTTCAGTGTACACTGCATTCTGAGGGAGTGCTGCACTGCCAGTGGTGCTGTCTTATGGATGGGATGTTAAAGGGAGGGCCCAGCTGACCTCATGAGTGGATGTAAATAAATGCTGTGCCCACCATTTTGGTCCAATATTTATCCCACCAGCAATGCTGCAAAAATAAAGGCCTCATTATGAACTGCTGTTTAGAGAATCTTACTCTGCACTTATATTCCTTCATTACAGCCCAGGCCCACACTTCAAGGATAACCTCAATGGCGGCACGGTGGCTCAGTGGTTAGTACAGCTGCCTCACAGCACTAGGGACCTGGGTTCGAACCCACCCTCGGGTGACTGTCTGTGTGGACTTAGCACATTCTCCCCGTGTCTGTGTGGGTTTCCTCCGGGTGCTCCGGTTTCCTCCCACAATCCAAAGATGTGCAGGTTAGAGTGGATTGGCAAATACAAGGTACGGGGATAGGCCTGGGTGGGATGCTCTTCAGAGAGTTAGTGCAGACTTGTTGGGCTGAATGGCCTGTTTCCACACTGGAGGGATCCTATGAAGTGTTTAATGGTGAGATTGTGGACGATGCTTTCTAACTGCTTCTCTATTCAAACTGATGTCCTTGCCCTTTCACTAGGGAATGAAGGTTCCTAGAATAGCAGGATTTTCGTATAAAGAGGAACTGATTGGTTAGGACAATAGTTGCGGGAATTCACTGATATCTCAGAGAAACCAAAACATTTCTGACAGAACTGGACAGGGAGATACAGGAAAGATGTTCCCAATATCCAGGAGGAATCTAGAACCAGGGGTCACAATCTAAGGATATGTAGCCCACTTAGGACTGAGGTGAGGAGAAATATCAAACATCTTCACCCAGAATGTGGGGAGCCTGTGGAATTCTCTACTACAGAAAGTGTTGAGGCCACAACGTTGAATGATTTCAAAGAATTAGATATAGTCCTTGAGGCTAAGGGGATCAGAGGGTATGGGGAGGAAGAGAGACCAGGGGACTGAGTTGGATGAGTAGCCACGATCATACTGAAGAGCGGAACAGGCTGGAAGGGCCAAATGGCCTACTGCAGCTCCTATTTTTTGTCCTTCATGTTACTTGGTGATGCCTGTCCTAGCCAAATAGGCCTACCCATCTTCACAGCTGGGCCTGATGAAAGGAGAATGACCGTTTGGGCTTGCTCCACAGAAAGGCATCACGACAGCTATGGGCTAGGATAAGAAAAGTAAACACTTCCATTCCTGCAGTGTATTTCTCACGCTCTCAGAGCACATCCCAGGCAGTGAGATAAAACACAGCCACTGCCCTAAAGTAAGAAACACAGCAGCCAATTAAGCACAGCAAGCTCCCACAAGCAAATTGATGACAACCAGGTTGTCTCTTTAATGCATACATCTCTCAAACAGAGCTGCACTCCCCCAGTACTGCACCAGGAGTATTCACTGGGTTTGGGTCTCCAAAGTGGAAATGGTACCTAATAGGTCCTCACTCAGAATGAACCTCGGCTCATTCCAAAGGAAGAGAGGTAGCCAATGGCTGGAATATCATAGACAGCTTTGCTTGCTTTAGTTAGGCAAGATATACTGACCTCGGGGGCAGTTCAGAGAAGGTTCACTCAGCTGGTCCTGAGTGTGGAGGGACTGTCTTACGTAGAGGGGTTGTGTACATTAGGCCTGTACTCATTAAAGTTGAGAAGAATGAGATGTGACCTTATTGAAACATACAAGATTCTTAGAGAACTTATTAGATTAGATTCCCTACAGTGTGGAAACAGGCCCTTCGGCCCAACAAGTCCACACCGCCCCTTGAAGCATCCCACCCAGACCCATTCACCTATAATCCACACACCCCTGAACACTACGGGCAATTTAGCATGGCCAATCCACCTAACCTGCACATCTTTGGACTGTGGGAGGAAACCGGAGCACCCGGAGGGAACACACGCAGACACAGGGAGAATGTGCAAACTCCACACAGACAGTCGCCCGAGGCTGGAATCGAACTTGAGTGCCTGGAGCTGTGAGGCTGCAGTGCTAACCACTGAGCCACCGTGCCGCCCAACTTGACAGAATGGATTTGGAAAGGTCATTTAGACAATAGACAATAGACAATAGACAATAGGTGCTGGAATAGGCCATTTTGCCCTTCGAGCCAGCACCACCATTCATTATGATCATGGCTGATCATCCACAATCAGTATCCTGTTCCTGCCTTATCCCCATAACCCTTGATTCCACTATCTTTAAGAGCTCTATCCATCTCTTTCTTGAAAGCATCCAGAGAGTTGGCCTCCACTGCCTTCTGGGGCAGTGCATTCCATATATCCACCACTCTCTGGGTGAAGAAGTTTCGCCTCAACTCTGCCCTAAATGGCCTACCCCTTATTTTTAAACTGTGTCCTCTGCTCCTGGACTCACCCATCAGCAGAAACATGCTTCCTGCCTCCAGAGTGTCCAATCCCTTAATAATCTTATACATCTCAATCAGATCCCCTCTCATCCTTCTAAACTCAAGAGTATACAAGCCCAGTCGCTCCAATCTTTCAACATATGATAGTCCCGCCATTCCGGGAATTGACCTTGCGAACCTACGCTGCACTCCCTCAATAGCAAGAATGTCCTTCCTCAAATTGGGAGACCAAAACTGCACACAATATTCCAGGTGCGGTCTCACCAGGGCCCTGTACAGCTGCAGAAGGACCTCTTTGCTCCTATACTCAATTCCTCTTGTAATGAAGGCCAGCATGCTATTAGCTTTCTTCACTACCTGCTGTACCTGCATACTTGCTTTCATTGACTGATGTACAAGAATACCTAGATCTCGTTGTACTTGCCCTTTACCTAAGTTGACTTCATTGATATAGTAATCTGCCTTCCTGTTCTTGCCACCAAAGTGTATAACCACACATTTATCCACATTAAACTGCATCTGCCATGCATCCGTCCACTCACCTAGCCTGTCCAAGTCACCCTGTATTCTCATAACATCCTCCTCACATTACACACTGCCACCCAACTTTGTGTCATCAGAAAATTTGCTAATATTACTTCTAATGCCTTCGTCTATATCATTAATATATATCATAAACAGCTGCGGCCCCAGCACCGAACCTTGTGGTACCCCACTTGTCACTGCCTGCCATTCCGAAAGGGACCCTACTCTGTGCTTCCTGTCAGCCAGCCAATTTTCAGTCCAAGTCAGTATTTTGCCCCCAGTACCATGTGCCCATGCGGGACTTTATCAAAGGCTTTCTGAAAGTCCAGGTACACTACATCCACTGGCTCTCCCTTATCCATCTTCATAGATACATCCTCAAAAAATTCCAGAAGGTTAGTCAAGCACGATTTCCCCTTCGTAAATCCAAGCTGACTCTGACATATTCTGTTACTGCTATCCAAATGAGTCGTAATTTCATCCTTTATAATTGACTCCAGCATCTTTCCCACCACTGACGTCAGGCTAACCGGTCTGCAATTTCCTGTTTTCTCTCTCCCTCCCTTCTTGAAAAGTGGGACAACATTTGCCACCCTCCAATCCACAGGAACTGATCCTGAATCTATAGAACCTTGGAAAATAATTACCAACGCGTCCACAATTTCTAGATCCACCTCCTTAAGTACCCTGGGATACAGACCATCAGGTCCCGGGGACTTATCAGCCATCAGACCTAACAGTCTATCCAACACCATTTCCTGCCGAATATAAATACCCTTCAGTTCGTCCATTACCCTTGGTCCTTCAGCCACTACTGCATCTGGGAGATTGCTTGTGTCTTCCCCAGTGAAGACAGATCCAAAGTACCTATTCAACTCATCTGCCATTTCCTTGTTCCCCATAACAAATTCACCCGTTTCTGACTTCAAGGGCCCAATTTTAGTCGTAACCATTTTTCTTTTCACATACCTAAAAAAGCTTTTACTATCCTCCTTTATTTTTTGGCCAGTTTTCCTTCATAGCTCATTTTTTCTCTGTGTATTGCCTTTTTAGTTATCTGCTGTTGCTCTTTAAAAGCTTCCCAGTCCTCCGGCTTCCCACTCATCTTTGCTATGTTATACTTCTTCTCTTTTATTTTTACATAGTCCTTAACTTCCCTCGTCAGCCACGGCTGCCCTTGCCTCCCCTTAGGATCTTTCTTCCTCTTTGGAATGAACTGATCCTGCACCTTCTGCATTATACCCAGAAATACCTGCCATTGTTGTTCCACTGCCATCCCTGCTGGGGTATTGTACCACTGAGCTTTGGCCAGCTCCTCCCTCATAGCTCCATAGTTCCCTTTGTTCAACTGCAATACTGACACTTCCGATTCTCCCTTCTCCCTCTCAAACTGCAGATTAAAACTTATTATGGTCACGACCTCCTAATGGCTCCTTTACTTTGAGGTCCCTGATCAAATCCGGTTCATTGCACAACACCAGATCCAGAATTGCCTCCTCCCTGGTAGGCTCCAGTACAAGCTGTTCTAAGAATCCATCTCGGAGGCACTCTACAAACTCCCTTTCTTGGGGTCCAGTACCATCCTGATTCTCCCAGTCTACCCGCATGTTGAAATCTCCCATAACAACTGTAGTGATATCTTTGTGACAGGCCAATTTCAACTCTTGATTCAACCTGCACCCTACCTCCTGACTACTGTTTGGGGGCCTGTAGATAACTCCCATTAGGGTCTTTCTACCCTTAGAATTTCTCAGCTCTAGGAGAGTTTATGGCCAGCGGCATCATCTCAGGATGCGGGCTCACCTATTTATGATAGAGATGAGGAGGAATTTGTTTACTCAGAGGGTAGTGAGTCTGGAATTCTTTACCGCCAAGGCCTAGCAGGGCTGGGTCAATAATATATGCAAGGCTGAGATAGAGAGATTTTCAATCCGGAAGGGAATCAAGGATTATAGGGTGAAATACCTGCACAGAGACTGGTATCCTGTCACCAGGTAACCAGTTATTTACTTATGCATAGTACACTGTCTGTGGTCAACTAGCTCGGAGTCAATCCACCAAACTGAGGAGATTCTAAACCCATGTTTATATTGGTCAGCCAGGGCTTCCTGATTGGCCCAAGTTAACAAACCTGATCCAGGGTTTCATAGTCAACAAGATCCACCTGAGTCCAATCACAGCACGTAAAAATGAAAGGAAAGTGGGGTTGAGGGTTTTTAGATCAGCCATGGCTTATTGAATAGCAGAGCAGACTTGATGGGCTGAATGGCTTACTTCTGTTTCTAAGTCATATAGTCTTACAGGTAACACAGGCAATAGCAGAGAGAATAAATGGGTAGGATTGAGCCTTTGTGAGACTGCAGGACAGTGAGAAAGAGGGCAAAATTGTTGAAGGCCCTTACCTTGGGTTGATTGTAGTGTTCCAGAGACATGGTGACCACGTTGATGCAGATGGTGAAGGTGATGAAGAGGTCCAGGTAATGGCTCGTGCACATGGTGTGGATGAAGAGGCGGACTGGTGAGTAGGCTGCGTAATATGGCAAACGTTGGGCCTCTTCCGGGGGCGGTGTCACAGGTCAACGGGGGAGGAGGGGCAAGCATAATAAAAATAATGTTTGGTTAGATGTCCACTTCCTCTGTTCTCCTTCCCACCACAGGTAAAACTATCCTTTACCTTTGGTTAGCAAACTACATCGCTTGGTCTGAAAACTCTCAAATCAGCAGCCATGCTAGATTGACGCCAGGAATTCCAGACCAAGCTTCAAGTTACAGCAATGAGCAAACCCCATGAGAAAAATCATAGACATTGAAAAATTCTCGTCTTTTTTATGATGTTAAAAAATCAGGCAATAGAACAGTTCAGGCATTTTTGACTTAACAGCTACATTTTGTCTAATTGGGTCACAAGCAGCCAGCTTGTTTTCCCATTGGCTGTTGGAAGGACGGGCATGGTGAGATGGCCTGTATTCCTACCTACCTATATTTCCTACTTACGCATGGCAGAAACTTCCAGAATTGGAAGTTGATGCATCCACATGCTGGCCAGCACATGTGCAGTGTGTGCAGCTGCTCAGTTCAGAGAGACCATTGGCGATAGATACATTGGGTGATCAATGGTGTAGGAATGAGGTGGGGGGAGGAAGACTGTATTTAGCAGACCATGTGATCATTCCTCCAGGCATGTGTCCAACCAGAGTTGGGAATTCCTGCTTCTGGGCACAGCAGGTACTTCCAGAATAAAGGATCCCTTTCCCACTTTCCCAGTGAGAGCCAGTCTGCCCTATTACAGCAATATTATTGCCCACATCTTGCACCGTATCCCCCAAACTGAATTCATTCTAATTTGGAAATGGAATGAGAGTGACCAGAAACATTTCTGCCAGGGATTTGACACAGATATTAAAAAGGAAGGGACAATGCCAAATTCACTGTGGTACGAGGTATAAAGATTACAAACTTGGACCAGCTACCACCCCCAAAAACCTCTATTATAATAGTGTAAAGGGTTCATGTGAATCAGTGCACAAGCTTGCTTATAACACAAGTGACATTAGATTACATGAAACAACAAGGTGTGGAACTGGATGAACACAGCAGGCCAAGCAGCATCAGAGGAGCAGGAAGGCTGGCGTTTCGGGTCTAGACCTTTGTTCAGAAACAAAAAAATTTCTGAAGAAGGGTTTAGGCCTGAAACATCAGCTTTCCTGCTCCTCTGATACTGCTTGGCCTGCTGTGTTCATCCAGCCCCACACCTTGTTGTCACAGATTCTCCAGCAACTGCAGTTCCTACTATCTCTGAAACATAAGATTACACGATTGCTGGGAGGTGCTTCTGCGCGGAAACCTCACAGTAAAGGGTGAAGCCTTGACTTGTATGTAATTAGCCATCATCATTTTTCATTGGAAAGGTAATGTTTGACCCTGGAGCAGGCTCCTGCCCCATTCACAGACCTCTCCCCCAGGTCACAGTGTAAAAACTGGCCAATGAAGCTGAACAGGAATTATTCTTTAATGTGGCAGTGAGTACGAACTCACTGCCTGGAAGGGCAGTGCAGCAGATTCAATAAGAACTTTCGAACAGGAGATGGATAAGTAATTGAAAAATCAAACTGGCAGGGACTCAGGGCAATAGCAGCGAGTGGGACTGATTTCAGATTTAGTCACTAGTACAGTGGGCTGAATGGCCTCTTTCTCTGCTGCCTGGCCCTAGAAATGATTAAGAGAAGTCAGTGGATGCAGGATACATTCTCCTTCCACAAGAAAGTGGATACAGAGCAGAGAAAGTGAAGGGGCTGGAGCTAAGTGGGCAGCTCTTTCTAAAAGTTTGCTTGGGCGCAGTGGACTGAAGGAGCACATCTGGAGAAATTCCTTACTCCTGCGTTTCTTCTCCAGCCTCTGCAGACGTTTCTCCTCGCGCCTCCTTGCTTCCTCGGCCTCCTGGTGCTGACGGCACTTGTGAAAGTTCTCCACTACCACCCCAACAAACATGTTCAACACAAAGAAGCTGACGATGAGCAGAAAGGAGATGAAATACAGTAACATCCAGGGGTTGTGGTTGATGATGGGCTGCAAGAGACAGCGAGGCAATTGGTTACTGTGGTCAGTTTGAGGTAGAGACATGGCAATCCTCATTGAATAGATCACAGAATCCCTACAGTGCGGAAAGAGGCCCTTCAGCCCAACAAGTCCACATCGACCCTCAGATCATCCCATCCAGAACCAATCCCCGCCCCCCCATACCACTCATCCCTGAACACTACGGGCAATTTTAGCAAGACCAATCTATCTAGCCTGCACATCTTTGGGTTGTGGGAGCAAACCCGCTCAGACATGGTGAGAATGTGCAAGCTCCACACAGGCAGTTGCCTGAGGGTGGGATCGAACCCAGGTCCCTGGTGCTGTGAGACAGCAGTGCTAGCCACTGAGCCACCATGCCTCCTGTGGGCCTTAAGCCAGACTTCAGTTGACACCTAATAGTGCTATGTTTATCAATCCTCCAGTTCTGGCAGTGAGAGTTCACCCAGAGGATGTAAGACCGACAACAGTAGGAACATTAGAGGTCACATTCGGTGATCCAGATTCTGATATCCAGCCTTGTGCTGAGCTTGACAGTGTAAGTAGCATGCAAAATGTTAACCCAAAAGTTAATCCCATGGATAGCGTAGTCTCTCGTTGTCTCCCTAATTCATACCAAGGTCAGCACAAAGACATTTGAGCGGGTAAATGGATAGGAAAGTTTTGGAGGGATGTGGGACAAACGCAAGCAAATGGGATTCGTTCAGTTTAGGAAACCTGGTGGGCGTGGACGAGTTGGGCCGAAGGGTCTGTTTCTGTGCTATATGAGTCTATGACAGTAGCCTCTCTCAGGGCCCAGCATCACTGTAACAGAATGTCCTCCTAGCGGTTGACATTTGCTCTAAGCTGTGCGCCCCATTGTCCCATGATGCAGTTCACTGCATTGGCGCAGGATTTTGGAGGTCACTGTCCCATCCAGACCTTGGGGGTTTACATAGAAGAAACAAAAATCTTCGAGGGACACTGCTTCTGGCCTGCTTGATCTCACCCCAATCACCCTGTCCTTCTGCCTCTTTCTCGCTCATGCATTTATCTAACCTAACCTTAAAACTATCATAAAATCATTGAACCCTGCAGTGTGGAGAGAGGCCTTTCTGCCCATCAAGTCTACTCCAACGTTCCAAACAGCATCCCACCCCAGAACCACCCCTTGCTCTATCCCGATAATCTTGCATTTCCCATGGCTAACCTAACGTGAATATCTTTGGAATGTGGGAAGGAACTGGAGCACCCGGAGGAAACCCATGCAGACATGGGGAGAATGTGCAAACTCCACACAGACAGTTGCCCGAGGGTGGAATTGACTAAATTCATCTTCGCTGCTCTTGGTGGGAGCTAGTTTCACATTCTCCCCACTTCTCTGAGTCAAGGAGATTTAATTCCCAATATTTTTTTCATTCCTTCACAGGATGGGGGCATTGCTGGCTGGGAAGCATTTATTGCCCATCCCTAATTGCCCAGAGGGCAGTTCAGAGTCAACCACATTGCTGTGGGTCTGGAGTCACATGTCGGTCAGACCAGGTAAGGATGGCAGTTTCCTTCCCTAAAGGACATTAGTGAACCAGATGGGTTTTTCCCAACAATTGGCAATGGATTTATGATCATCATTAGATTCTTAATTCCAGATATTTATTGAATTCAAATTCCACCATCTGCCGTGGTGGGATTCGAACCTAGGTCCCCAGAATGCTATCTGGATCTTTGGATTTAACAATCCAGCAACAATACCACTAGGCCATCACCTCCCCATAAACCACCAGGTCATTGTCTCCCCATTGGATTCATTAGTTGCTATTAGATTTAACACTCCTGGTTCGGGTTCTGGTCTGCCCAAAAGTGGAAACATCAAGTCTTCATTCCTCTATCATGGTCCTTCTTAGACTTTTCTTTGCTGGAGGTAAAATGCCCCAACCTGTTTGGTCTTACTTTGGCATCACCTTTCAGCCTAGTTTATGGAGTTTAACCAAGACAGCCTGGCAGAAACTGGCAAACAGCGAGCGTTGCTAGGGCCTCTGCATTCCCAATGAACATAGCCATTCCTGCCCATCAGAGACGTGGACAGGCAGGACCTTGAAAGAGATCATACACATCCTCAGCTCAAAGGGATGGCTGCTGGAAAGGGAAATTCAGGAGGGTAACACTCCTGGAGTCAAACGTAGGTATGTGGTAGCTGCAGTCAGAAGCTATCATTGTTCCAGTCTAAAAGTTACAAGCAAGTTTGGATACATTTGTTAGATACAGGGAGTCTGGTGTGAACTTTATAGAATGGTGGTTTGGGGACTGTACCATGGTTGAGTTTGTGCACACTAAACACTATAAGAAAAGATAGAGAGATATTAAAAGAAAGAAAAAGATGAGAGATTGGAATTGATGAAAAACAGGAAAATAGGGGAGAATGAGGATACATGTTGTGTACATGCATGAATGAGAGAGTGTGTGTGTGTGTGTGTGTGTGTGTGTGTGTGTGTGTGTGTGTGTGTGTGTGTGTGTGTGTGTGTTGGCATGTACAAGTAAGTGTGTCCAAGTAAGTGTGAGTTTGGAGAGGACTGTGGTCAGATAGACTGAGAAAAAGGTGAGAATTAACCAGCTGTGACATAAACTGTGGGATTTACATGTTTAACTTTCAATGATACTTGGGGTGGGTTTCAGTTTCTAGTTTTTGAGTTACAACGTTTTCTGTTCAACTTGCACGCATTTCTGCAACCATTGTGATTTCTTTTAGAAACCGTTTTTGAGGCTCGACTGTAGAAGGAAAGGAGCTGTGTAATAATAGACTTGTTTTTACTTCAGGCTATTTAAATTATTTTTGAGTGAAATAATACAGTCTCAAATGTTTCTTAGAGAGTTCTGGAAATGTTTAAGCTTGAGAAAAACAACTAAGAGGCTTTGAGTTTTACTTTTCACTTTAAGCAGGGCAGTCCTGTGGAGCCCTTGAAACAGATATAATGTATTAAAGTTCCTTCGAGAGAAGAGTTAATGTTAATTCCAGACCAGAAATGTTGGAATAAAACCCTGCAGAGGTTACTTAATGCTGCATACAGTGAAACATTGGTATGCAGTAAATCTAGTCAGAAGCTTTTAGAGTTCCAGTCTAAAAGTTACAAGCAAGTTTAGATACATCTGTTAGATACAGGGAGTCTGGCGTGAATATTATATAATGGTGAATAGGGAACTGTACCATGGTTGAGTTTGTACGTAGTAAAAAGAAGCTGTTTTTCAATTCAGTTTATAAAAGAATGTTTGGGTATTAATGGGGTTACATTTTTACTGTGTGTTTAAAATCTTGGAATTTGTACTATAATTAGATAGCTTGGATTATTCTACTTTATCGTTGCTTCTTTTGTAACAATCCTCGGCTTTATTGTTAAAGCAAAATCTGCAAAATTGCACGCCCATGTTTGAGAGAGAGACCACTTTAAATATAAATGAAACAAATCAAAGTTTGAATGGTCAAGCCAGGCTTCTGTCTGGGATCTGACTTGTTCAATAATAATGTCAACTGGGATCATAACACTGTGTGTGTGTGTGAGTGTGTGTGTGAGTGTGTGTGTGAGTGTGTGTGTGAGTGTGTGTGTGAGTGCCAATGTGCGGGTGTGTGAGTGAATGTATGTATGTGTGGGTATGTGCGCGTGTGCGAATGTGTGGGTGTGTGAGCGAGTGTATGTGTGTGTGTGGGTGTGTGTCAGCATGAGAGTGTGAGTGATTGTATCAATTTGGCTGTAATCCAGTTTGCTCATCCATTTCAATTTTAAAAGTAAGTGAAGCCTTTTAGCCCATTTACAAGATCCATTTCATGACTTAATTAGTTTTATAACCTTATGCGTTATCCATCTGTTATCAAAATTCTTCCATTTACATGAAGGACCAACAATGTCATTGGAATATAGCAATGCATCTGTCCGAAGCTGCCATTACTCAAGCTGACAGTGCTGTTATAGATACAAATTAGCCCAGTTAAGAAGCCTGTTTAATCATATTGGCCAAAATATCTTTTAATGTCATCTATATTTTGCAGTTTGTTTTCAGCACTCTTATGATTTATAATTTGCATTTATATCATTTTGTTCACACAGTAATACATTTCAAGGCTTTCCACAGGAGCCCTCTGGTTAACTATCATTATAGTCTATCAGGCAACATCTGATACTGGGCCATTTAATGAGATATTACTGTGAGTTCCCAAAATTGTACTTTAAAGGCAAACTTTTAGTGCAGGAGAGAGATGTGCAGAGGTTTAGGGAGGGAATTCCAGAGCTTAGGGCCAAGGCAGCTGAGGGTACGGACTGTGACAGTACAGTGATAGAATTGTGAGTGGTGAATATGTGCCAGAGATCAGAGTTACAGAGATCTGAGGGCTGTGGGCCTGGAGGCAGTGACAGGGATGTGTCAATCTCGAATCTCCTGCAGTGTTGTGAAGCTTCCCTTTATCTGTGATAATGAGGTGTGGGCCAGCCCCTCAGCACTGGTAATCTTACACCAGCTCTCCTCAGAGTGGCCTGTGTTCCTTTAACTTTGCCAATTATCTCCCAACCTCTCTGTGTTTTAGCCCGGTGCCCACGAATGCCTTGTTGAGCAGCAACACCTCCTGTAGCGAGCTCTCTGCCAACGATGACAAACCAGCTAAAGCAGAATCTCCTGAAATCCACATCCTCCACCAAAGTGAAGGAGAAGGCTCTGAGGGAATACCACCAGCTACAGGATTTCCTCCGAGTTCCACGGCCATCCTGGCTTGGAAATATATCGCTGTTGCTTCAGCGTTGCTGGGTCAAAACCCAGGAACTTTCTTTCTCACAGCACTGGCGTGTTTCTACACCACACAGGCTGCAAGATGGTTCACAAAGATGTAACCACTACCATCTTCGTGAGGGTCAATTAGGGGTGGGCATTAAACTCCAGTCTTTCCCAATCTAGCCCACTTTCTGACAATGATTATTAAATGATTTCCTGCCAGCAAATGGTCTTCCCTATCTTCCGGACATTTAAAAAATTATCTTGTTCAGAAATGTCATTACCTCTTGAGCATGTCGGACTTGAATTTGGTTCTCCTGACACAGAGGTAGAGACACTAACACTGTCCCACAAGAGTCCTTATCACCACCTCCCATGCCCAGTGACTGCCCTGAGGTCTCAAGGCGTAGCATTTGCACCTACGAGCCAAAGGCTACATTTTCAAGCCCCACACCAGAAACTCAACAAAATGTAAGTTCAGTTCCTGCTGCCACCTTCCAGATCAGACGTTAAACCAAGGGGCACGGCTAATCTCTTGGGCGGGTATGGAAGACTCCATGACGCAATGTCAAAAAAGGGCAGGGGAATTCACTCTCATAACCTGCGAGATATTTATCCCTCTACCAATCGCGCAGAGCTGATCATCAAATTTGATCACAGTTATTTGACTATTACCAGACAGTGGGATCTTACTGTGCACAAGTAGGCCACTACATTTCTTACATTACGCCAGTGAGTACACTTCAAAAATTACCTGATTGGCTGTAAAGCATTTTGGAGATTGATGGACTGCTGGGGGAAGGAGATACATGAATGCCATTAACATGGGACACTGTTAAGGGAGGGTAGGGGAGATCTTACCTGTTGGTCAATGGAGACTGCATCCAGCCCATGGTACATGATGTTGACCCAGCCATCCTTCGAAGCCAGCACAAAGAGTGACATCAGAGCCTGCAGTGAGGGGACAAGGACACTTCCTGTAAACAGTGGTCATGGGGACAGATCACATGGTAACAACATCAACTGATTGGAAGGTTTGGAAAAGTGAGCTCTCCTCCAACTAACTCACCTCTTGGCAGTAGACCGATTCAGTCAAATCTATTTGTAATTAAGGGCCTGAGCGTAGTCAGCTGGTCAGCTGATTGCTAAAGCGCATAAAATGAGGAAACACAAGCAGAAGGTGCTGAAGGAACTCAGCAGGTCTCGTGTGGAGAGAAACAGCTCACGTTTCCAGCCCAGTGACCCTTTGTCAGAACAACAAGATGAAAACCCCATGGAACCATTCTTTGCTGAAAAATTAGTGTGTGTTTGACAGATGATTTCATTCCTTCCTCAAACTCCCTTTTCTCTGCATATTTAACCATGTATCACCCCCAGCCTCTTACTGCTTTTTTCACTCATGTGTTCATTACAATTACACTGCCTCACTCTGCAGGTTCCAATTCCTTACTGTGTCATATCCTTATGGTGTAGAAGCAGGCCTTTCGGCCCGTTGGATCCACACCGACCCTCTAAAGAGCTTCCCACCCAGACCCATCCCCATAACCCTGCATTTCCCATAGTCAAGCCACCCCAACCTGCATATCATTGGTCTGTGGGAGGAAACCGGACCAGCCAGAGGAAACCCGCACAGACACTGGGAAAAACTCTACACAATCAGTCACCCGAGGGTGGAATCAAACCTGGGTCCCTGGCGCTGTGAGGCAGCTGTGCTAACCACTGAGCCACCGTGCCGCTTGCTTCTCTTTTGTCCTCTCTCAAAACCATTCCCCCACATGTGGTATTATTGAATTCAAACATTCTTTCCCTTTTATGTAGATTTCCTTATGATGGAGAACTTGCTTCCCCTTTTTTATTTCTTTAGCTCTGCCTTACCCTCGGACCTTACAGCATTCTCTCACCGGGAGGACAGCTGCCCTGGGCCAGGTTCCTGTTTGATCAGTCAGTGGCTGCAGAAATCACAGTAGCTAAGGGTACCCTCTCCCATTCTCAGTTGGCACGTCTGAGCTCATAACATGCAGAGGATTAGTGAATCTCATTCCTCATCCACAACGTGCACTGGTTATTATTAGCAGGAAAAATTATTTGCGTCGAAAACGAAGATCTCTTTAAAGGGTCAGTCAGCACAGTTTCAGAGGTGATTGACAGCAGGAGACCCAGGCTGTACTTGACAGCGGTGAGGCCAATTTTGAAGCACTGTGTACAGTTCTGGTCATCCTGCTACAGGAAGGATATTATTAAATTGGAGAGGGCTCAGGAAAAAATTACAAGCATGTTACTGGGACAATTAGATGTGAAGTATGAGGATAGGCTGAGACTTCTTTCCCTGGAGTGTAGGAGGTTGAGGGAGGACCTTGCAGACATTTATAAAATCATGAGGGGCATGGATAAGATGAGTAGCCAATGGAGCGCAGTGGAGGCCAGGACGTTAAGTGTCTTCAAGGCAGAGTTTGATAAATTCTTGATCTCGCAAGGAATTAAGGGCTACGGGGAGAGTGCGGGTAAGTCGGGATGAAATCCCATCAGCCATGATTAAATGGCGGAGCGTACTCGGGCCGAATGGCCTTACTTCCACTCCTGTGACTTATGGTCTTATGGCCTTTTTATCCTGAGGGTAGGGGAGTACTAGAGGGTGTAGATTTAGGGTAAGGGGATAAAGATTTAAAAGGGACGCACAGAGAGTGGCGCGTGGGTGGAATGAACTGCCAGAGGAAACGGTAGACGCAGATACAGTTTCAACATTAAAAATACATTTGGACAGATACATGAATAGGAAAGGTTCAGGTGACTACGGGCCAAACACAGGCAAATGGGGCTAGTTCAGTTTAGGAAAACTGGTCGGCACGGGCTAGTTGGATCAAAGGTCTTGTTTCTGAGCTGTATAACCATAGCGTCGCCTGGGTTCCAACTCTATTTTGTTTTAATTCCCCCCCCTCTATCTGTTATGAATGCACCACCTTGGTGGGTAGTGTGTGTACACTTTGGGAAGGGGAGGGTCAGTTGGCTGGATAGCTGGTTTGCTGTGCCAACAGCGTGGGTTCAATCCCTGCACCAGCTGAGGTCATCGTGAAACATCGTCCTGCCCTGGCCTGGCACACAGCCACCCCCAGGTTAAACCACCACCAGTTAGTTCATCTCGCTCTGATGGGAGAACAAACCTGTGGGATTATGGTGACCTTACTTTGGTGCTTGTTAACTGGTGACTTGGCGGAGGTTTATAAATTTAAGCAATATAATTTAAAAGAAAGAACTAGGTTTCTCCCCCACTCTGCTTGTGCCCTTCTCTTTTGTTACTTGTTAATTGTTTAGTTCATCAGATGGTTAACAAAAAAAAGAGTGAAGCTAATAATTTCGTGTCAAATCTGAGGGGCTAAGAGTCATAGAAGCTCTACAGCATGGAAACAGGCCATTTGGCCCATTGAGTCCACACCAACCCTCTGAAGTGCTTCCCACCCATACCCACCACAGGCCTGTAACCCTGCATTCCCATGGCCAATCCATCTAGCCTGCACATCCCTGGACACCACGGGAAATTTAGCACTGTCAATCCACCCTAACTTGCACATCTTTGGACTGCAGGAGGAAACCCACACAGACACAGGGAGAATGTGCAAACTCCCCACAGACAGGCGCCAGAGAGTGGAATTACACTTGAGTGCCTGGTGCCATCAGGCAGCAGTGCTAACCACCGAGCCACTGTGCGTATAGTTTAGGGAAATGAACTGGGGTCTACTCAGCCAGACCAGTGGTGTTGTTTCTGGCTGCTTGGTAAATTTGGTGGTGGATCTCTCCCTATGAGTGTGGAGGAGCTGATTTCTTCAGTCTTGTGATATTGTCTTCACAGCAGGGAGAAGTCCAGACGGGAAAGGCAGGAACTGGTGCTTGTGCCACGCTGCTGGATCGTAATTACATTTTTAAGAAAGAGAGAGGGCTTCTTAAAACCCAGTCCGTGCTCGCGGAGAAAGTTCTGCAGGAGTTTACATCATCTCCTGCAGTACAACTGACCGGGAGAGAACCTCCTGCCTCTCCTCCTGCCCTCAGGAAGGGTTAACAACCTGCTCGGCCAGATTAACAGAGCATTTCCCCTTGGCCAGCAACGAGGCTTGACCCGGGAGCTTCTGGCCCCAGCGAGTAAGGACATTCAAGCCCATTCGTCACTGCCAACGATGGACGTTTACTGATGCGCTGCTCGATCCCCACAGGAGAATTAGCTACCAAGGGGAGGAATCCTTACCTGTCCCAGGTTGTCAAAGTTGTACTTGTGGTGGATCCACCTGTAGTTAGCCAGCAAGCAGTCCGACCTGTTAGTGACATTGCGCGTGTCATGGCCTTGGCAGTAGTAGAACTTGCCTTTGAAAAGCTGAAAGAGTTAAAAAAAATTAAACAGTGGCACACTCGTGCAATCCTCTTCAGTGTAAGCTATGAGAATTAGAATTTATTGCCGTGTGAGCTGAAGTATAGGAAAGCATCAGTCCAGTGAGAGATGTACAAAGTCACCATTTTCCAGTACCATCTCAGCCACAAAGCAAAGACTCTCAAAACAGAAGGCAGCAGAATTAAAAGAAAATCAAAAGAAAGGCAAAATGACCAGATCTCAAAGTCCAAGTCTTAGATAAGTGCAGATTAAGGCTCAGGGAGGAATATTTGCTCTGATGAAGAGTCATCTGGATTTGAAGCATTAGCTTGCTCTCTCTCCATGGATGCCGCCTGGCCCACTGTGATTTCCAGCGTTTGTTGCTTTCAGAGGAAGATTTCATGTCTTACAATATGCAAATATTCTAGCATGTGGCTCTAAGGAGGCAGTGTCCTTTTCAAAACCAATGCTGTTTTTGCTGAGCAAGGGTCACTGGACCCAAAAGTTTAACTCTGATCTCTCTCCACCGCCAGACATGCTTAGCTCATCCAGCAATTTCTGTTTTTGTTGCTGTTTTAGCTGGAATTTGCACCTGGTTTGCTGGCAGCACTCAACGTAGCAATTCCTTCAACACTAATCCCTGTACCTGGGCCAACTCCCAGACTCTCTTGCAAATGAAATGAGCCTGCAGCTAACACAGTGAGATGGCCTCCTGATGTTTCTGGCATGCCTTCCCTTCCAGTTTGGTGTAACACAGTGAGATGGCCTCCTGATGTTTCTGGCATGCTTTCCCTTCCAGTTTGCTGTCAAGTTTAATCAAAATCCACACTACAGCACAATGTGTTTAATTCACTTTAAACTAGATGTGAGTTTGCTCGCTGAGCTGGAAGGTTAGTTTTCAGATGTTTCATCACCATTCTAGGCAACATCATCAGTGAGCCTCTGACGAAACGCTGGTGTTATGTCCCGCTTTCTATTTATCTGTTTAGGTTTCCTTGGGTTGGCGATGTCATTTCCTGCGTTGGTGATGTCATTTCCTGTTCTTTTTCCCAGAGGATGGTAGATTGGCTCCAAATCAATGTGTTTGTTGATGGAGTTCCGGTTGGAATGCCATGCTCCTAGGAATTTTCGTGCGTGTCTCTGTTTGGGTTATCCTAGGATGGATGTGTGAGAAAAAGAACAGGAAATGACATCACCAACGCAGGAAATGATATCACCAACCCAAGGAAACCAAACCAGATAAATAGAAAGCGGGACACAACACCAGCGCTTTGTTGGAGGCTCACTGGTGATGTTACCTAGAATGGTGACAAAAACATCTGAGAACAAACCGGCAAGCTCAGTGAACTAGCTGACATCTCGAACAAAATAAAGACCCACTCTCTTGTGGACCGAGAGGAGGAGAGCGCGACTGTGTTGGAGGTGAAAGGAGGACGTCGGGTTGGCTGTGCACCTTTGCAACCGGTGGATCTTAATGCTGGCTTCGGCCTAACGCTGGTTCAGGGGAACAGCCAACCTGCAACGATGGCTGCGGCAAGTGCTCGTGCCCAAGGTCAGGGGGTCCGGAACACCATCCGTGTTTCCGTAAAGAAGGTGGATGAAGGTGCACCTGTGGACCGCACCTTCTTCGTGAAGAGGGTCCTGTTGGACTGTTGTGGGTTCGCTGCTGCGGACATTTACTGCCTGCAGGATTTCCCCGGAGGGGGTTTTTACGACGTGACCTTCAGGAGTGCCAAGCTTTGTGAGCGCTTCCTGGAGGTTTTCAAGGAGAAAGGCGGTGAGGGCCCCTTCTCTGTATTGATCGCTGTCCCGCTGTTTGTGATGCCAGCACAGAGGAGCCGTATGGTGACTGAACACATGTACAACCCACGTGTGCCAGCAGTTGATGTCCTGACCTTCCTCAGAAGGTACGTGACGGTGGAAGGGGACCTGACTGACATCATGGACCCCTTTGGCATCTGGACGAGTAAGAGGCAGGTCAAGGTGACGCTGAGGATGGGCGCGGACGGGAATGTCGTACACCCACCGTCCAGCTTCGCGATCGGCGGGAGCAGGGTCTACCTGACCTATGCAGGGCAACCTAAAGTCTGCCATGCCTGTGGTAGGTCAGGTCACGTGGCGGCCGACTGCAAAGCCACCATCTGCAGGGAGGAGGGACACCTTGCAAAGGATTGCCCACAAGAGAAAAGCTGCAACCTTTGCGGGGAAGCGGGCCACCTCTATCGGGCATGCCCGTGGCAGAGGACCACCTACGCCCAGGTCGCCAGCAGGGGCAATGCGAGGCCAGCCCCCCCGGTGGAGAGGAAGGCACCAGGGCCCAGCAAGGACCCCACTAATGTGCAGGAGGGCCAGGACGTGCAGGAGGGTCCAGCCCCACAGGATGGGCCCGAGGCCAGCAAAGCGCCCCTGCAGGCTCCGATTTCCCCCCCCCCGCCCCGACGACCCGGAGTCGATGGAGGCGGCGACAGGCGACCGGGGGGAGTGGACAACAGTCCAGAAAGCGAGGAGGAAGGTGCGTCGACGGGCCCAGGAACCGCAACCATCAGGCGGGAAGAGGCAGCTACAGGGGGGCTATAAGAGCTCCTCTGACGAGGGGGATTCAGAGAGGGCCCACCCGAAGCAGAAGTTAAAGATCTCGAGGGGGAAGGAAAGCAGCACCCCGCTTCCAGGTGACGGGAGGCGTCCTGAGGCTCCCTCCGACACCCAGTCAAGTGCCGCTGGAGCACTGGAGGGCCCCCCGGAACGTCCAGGCGGGAAGGAGGAAACAGCACGTCCCCAGCCTGACCCGGAGCCGGACCCTCCGGCCTCCGCACCCCTGACAGGGGGATGCCACCCGGAAGGCAGCACGGACGGTTTCCTGAGCCCGGAGAGCATCCAGCAGTTAGCCCGGGCAATGGGCATGAAGGGACAGATGGAGGGGCTGGACCTTGGACTTGGGGAGGGTACTGCGGTCACTGCCCACAATGGGGGTACGAGTTGCGAGCATTAATGTGCGCAGCGTCAAGTCAACCGCGAGATGTGTGTCCACGTTGGCCTACCTGACCACCATCAAGGCGGACCTCCTGTTCCTGCAGGAGTGCGGGATACCGCACCTCGGCAGGTACGGGAAATGGTCCGGCGCCTGGGCCTGTGGGCCTTCGATCTGGTCGGGAGGTAACGACTGTCGCTCCTCGGGTCTGGCTATTCTGCTGCGGGGGCGCAACTTCACCATCTCTCAAGTTCAGGAGGTGGTGGTGGGGGCGCCTCCTAGTGGCTGACATCACCTATAGAAACGCTCCCCTGAGGCTGATCAACGTGTACGCCCCAGCGGTACGGAGTGAGCGGTTGGCCGTCCTGCAGAGGCTTCCACCCCTGCTGGCTACGTCCAGGCCGGTCATCCTAGGCGGAGACTTCAACTGCATCGTTGATGCAGATGAAAGATCTGGCGTGGGGACAGCGGGTGGGGGGAGTCAACTGGACGTCACGTCCAGATTCCTGATGGGCACGGTGAAGGACGCCAAGCTGCTCGACGTCTTCAGCACCCCTGCAGACGGAGCGCAGCGGAGGTACACCTGGTCGTGGCCAGACGGGTCTACAAAATCCTGGCCAAGGTCATAGCCAACTGGGTAACGTCTGTCCTGGAGTCAGTGATTCACCCTGACCAAACCTGTGCTGTGCCGGGCAGGAAGATCGCTGAGAGCCTCGTGCTCATCAGGGATACGATCGCCTATGTACAGGACAGGCGGGTGGACACCTGCCTCGTCAGCCTGGACCAGGAGAAGGCCTTCGACAGGGTCTCTCATGCTTACATGAGGGACGTCCTCTCCAAATTGGGGTTCCGGGAGGGCATCCGCAATTGGATCCGGCTGCTCTACGCCAACATCGTTAGCGCAGTCTCGGTTAACGAGTGGGAATCAGACAGTTTTTCAGTTAGATCTGGAGTCGGGCAGGGCTGCCCGCTCTCTCCTGCCTTGTTCGTGTGCTGTGTGGAGCCCTTCACCGCATCCATCAGGAAGGACGTGAGCCTGAAGGGCGTGACTATCCCAGGCAGTGGAGGCCTTCAGGTCAAGACCTCCCTGTACATGGACGATGTCGCTGTCTTCTGCGCCGATCGTCGGTCGGTGAGTAGGCTGTTGGACATCTGCGGCCAGTTTGAACTGGCCTCGGGTGCCAAAGTCAATAGTGGTAAGAGCGAGGTCATGTTCTTAGGGAACTGGGACGACCGCTCCTTCATCCCCTTCACTGTCAGGACAGACTACCTGAAGGTGCTGGGTGTTTGGTTTGGTGGAGCTGGGGCGTGCACTAAGACTTGGGAGGAGCATATCACCAAATTGAAGCAGACGCTGGGCAGGTGGACGCTCCGGTCCCTCTCCATCGCGGGTAAGAACCTGGTTGTCAGGTGCGAGGGGCTTTCGGTACTGTTGTATGTGGCGCAGGCCTGGCCTATTCCCTGGACCTGCGCCGCTGCGGTCACCCGGGCCATCTTCCACTTCATTTGGGGGTCGAGGATGGACCAGGTCCGCAGGGACACCATGTACAAAGACCTGGGAAATGGGGGAAAGGGCGTACCGAACGCCACCCTCGCCCTGACGGCTACCTTTGTGTGCGGCTGCATCAAGCTGTGCGTAGATCCTCAGTACGCAAACACCAAGTGTCACTACTTACTGAGGTTCCGCCTGTCCCCGGTGTTGCGAAGGATGGGCCTGGCCTCGTTGCCGCGGAACGCTCCGAGTAGTTGGACCGTCCCGTACCACCTGTCCTTCGTGGAGAAATTTTTGAAAAGAAACACCTTTGACCACAAGGCCGTCAGGCAGTGGTCAGCACGTAGTATCCTCAGGACCCTTCGGGAAAAGGAGAGGGTGGATCCCGTCGTTTGGTCCCCCCCCGCAGACTGCCAAAGTCGTTTGGCAGAATGCCTCATCGACAGAACTTTCAAACAAGCACAAGGACATTGCTTGGCTGGCGGTGAGAGGGGCTCTGCCAGTGAGATCCTTTGTGCATGCCCGGAATCTCTGCACCACCGCACGCTGCCCTCGAGGTGGCTGCGGGGGGGACGAGACTGTCGATCACCTCCTTCTGGAGTGTGCCTATGCGCAGGAGGTCTGGAGGGGGATGCAGTGGTATTTGTCGAGGTTTGTCCCGAGCAGCTCCGTGACGCGGGACTCCGTGCTCTACGGGCTGTTTCCGGGGACGCACACCGAGACCAACGTCAACTGCACCTGGAGGACCATCAATGCGGTGAAAGACGCTCGCTGGTCTGCCTGCAACTTGCTGGTCTGCCAGCTGAAAGAACTGACCCCGACCATGTGTTGCAGACTGGCGCACTCCAAAGTCCAGGACTACGTGCTGAGGGACGTGCTAAAGCTTGGGGCAGCCGCCGCTAAGGCGCGGTGGGGACAGACCAAGGTATGAAACCCCATATCCAGAATGGAAAATAGGGCCCAATCTGGTAACTGGGCCCAGCTGGCACCTTCCCCAACTGGTCAGGGGGCCAACGGGGACTGTGTGGGGTGACGACTGCCGGGGTGTTTTCTTTGCTTTGTTTTTTTCTTCTTTGCTTTTTTTTCCTTTAGTTGGTGTACATACCCCCTGGGTAACCCAGAGCGGCTTGCATGACTGGGTAGGTGTATAAATATGTTCTATTTTTTGTACATCTTATGAATAAAGTATATTTTTTCAAATTTTTTTTAAAAAATTGACGAAATGTCTGAAAACTAACCTTCCAGCTCGGCGAGCAAACTCACATCCAGAACCTCAACCTGACCTACAAATCTTCTCAAAACTCGCTATCACTGTAAACTTCCTGGATCCCTACAAAAAATTGTTGGCAAGGCAGGTTAGCCCTGAGCTGATTCGAAATCTCAGCTGAATTTAGTTGTTCCTTTTCTTCACCCATTTACAAACGTCAAGGATAACTCTCATGGTATCCCTGTGCCTCTGTTTTGTGAGGGTCACCAAATTTCCCAGGATTGTGCTGAAGCCTCTGGAAAGAGGATTAATCTCCTCCAGTGAGGGAGTGGTCATTACTGTTAAGGGGAGCGTCCTGACAACAGGGGCCTATTCAATTAAACAGAAATATAATTATTGCTCTAATGTGATTTTTCTAACTCACATCATGTGTGTGTGTGTGTGTGTGTGTGGACAAATCAAAGCGGATTGCAGAATCCATTCCTGTCCAATTTGCAGTGCGTTCATCAGTGACAACAGATAACAAACTCTCATATGCTCTGGGGAGTTCGTAATTAAGACAATTACTTACTAAATCGTGAAGATCTTCAAACAGCATCATGAAAATGTTAAGAAGTGAGGATGATAACATTTTCAGAGGCATAATTAATAAACAGAAACATCTCTAAATTAAACTGTGCATTTGAATAATTAGACCTGGATTTCTCTTCCGTTCCCAACATTCCAGCTCATGGTTTGATTGTTCACTCATTCAATCAGAGAATTAGCAGTACTGAGAAAGGCTATTCAGCCCCTTACATCAGTGCTGCCTCTCTGAGTGAACAATGCGCCGACTGCTTTCCCCTCTACTTTCTCCCAGTCACACTGCACTTTGCTCCTTTTCAGAACATAATTCAACCCTGTCTCAAAAACCTTCAGTGAACCTGCCTCCCCCCACACTCTCAGACAGTACACTCTAGACCCTAACCCCTCGAGTGACCCTGCCTAGCCCCCTACACTCTCAGACAGTACATTCCAGACCCTAACCCCTCGAGGGAACCTGTCTCCACCCAACACTCTCCGACAGTACATTGCAGACCCTAACCCCTCGAGTGAACCTGCCTCCCGCGCCCCCCCACCCCCACACTCTCAAGACAGTACATTCCAGACCCTGACCACTCTCTTAGTCAGAGATAATGGGAACTGCAGATGCTGGAGAATCCAAGATGACCAATTGTGAAGCTGGATGAACACAGCAGGCCAAGCAGCATCTCAGGAGCACAAAAGCTGACGTTTTGGGCCTAGACCCTTCATGAGAGAGAACTCTCTGATGAAGGGTCTAGGCCCAAAAGGTCAGCTTTTGTGCTCCTGAGATGCTGCTTGGCCTGCTGTGTTCATCCAGCTTCACAATTGGTCATCTTGCACTCTCTTAGTCCAACAGCTTCTCCATGTGTCTATGGATTATTTTGTCAATACCTTCAATCTATGGCCTCTCATACAGAAATTGCTCATACATGTGTGTCTGTATATGGTAGGCATCATGTCAGCACTCAGCTCCAGCCATTACTGACTAACATGGCTAACACACCAACATTACTCATTATCACAATCTCCTTCACTTATTGTCAATGAATTGAAACCCATTTTACCTTTTCTATATTCTTTGCCTTTTAAGATGATGGCCCCACCCTGACCTTGGGTGTATACTTGTACTGAATATCCTGCTGCTCTGTGTTCAGATCGTTTCTAGCTGCTGGCTGTAGTTGGCTCAAAGTTGCCGGCAGGAGGTTTCCATTTTGCTGTCGGTATGATTAAACCTGTAGCCACCTTTCTGGCCCCCTTAGCTGTGGAAGTGAACAACTGCAGGCCAGCCAGCGACGCGGGTTCCACGGAATCGCATTTTAAAACATTTACTCACAGGATGTCAGCGTCGCTGGCTGGGCCCAGCACTTTTTGCCCGTCCCTAGTTGCCCCTTGAGAAGGTGGGAGTGAGCTGCCTTCTTGAACTGCTGCAGTCCATGCGCTGTGGGTTGACCCACAATGCCCCTTAGGGAGGGAATTCCAGAAGATTGAAGGAAGAGCAATGTATTTCCAAGTCAGGATGGTGAGTGGTTTGGAGGGGAACTAGCAGGGGGTGGTGTTCCCATGTATCTGCAGCCCTTGCCCTTCTCGATGGGAGTAGGAAGGTGCTGTCTATGGAGCTTTTAAACAGAGGGAGGCAGTACTGTAGTCTTAACGTCACTGGTCTATAAATCCAGAACCTCAGGTTAATGACCTGAGGACATGGGTTTGAATCCCATAATGGCAGGTGGTGAAATTGGAATTCAGCAAAAAGCTAGCCTAGTAGTGACCATGCAAACACCATCAGTTACTGTAAAAACCCATCTGGTTCACAAAGGCCCTTTAAGGAAGGAGATCTGTCATCCTCACTTGGTACAGCCTACATGTAACTCCAGACCCACTAAGGCCCTTTAAGGAAGGAGATGTGCCATCCTTACCTGGTGTAGCCTACATGTGACTCCAGACCCATGGCAATGTGATTATCTGTTAGAGATAGTAGATTACCTGTTAACTGCCCTCCGGGCAATAAATGCTGGCCGAGGCAGTGATGCTCTCACCCAGTGAATAAACAAAAGGCACAGTGCAGGGGGGAGTACAATGTGGGAAAATGTGAGCTGGTTCATTTTGGCAGCAAGAACAGAAACACAGGCACATCATTTAAACGGAGAGCTGTGAGGTACACACTGATCTTGATGGGCTGGTACATGAATCATAGAATTGCTACATCACAGATGGAAAATCTTTGGCCCTGTTATGTCTGCCATGGCTTCTTTGTATTTTAATTTAAAACCAGTCACTTTCCCATTCCCCACAACTCCCACAAATTGCTCCTATCAAAATAATAATCTAAATCCCTTTTGAAAACCTGTTTCCATTACACTTCCAGGCTTTGCATTCCAGACCCTAAGCACTTGCTGTGTGAATAATGATTTTCTCACCTCACATTCACTCTGTTGCCATACACTTTACATTTTGTGCCTCTGGTTTTCAATCCTCTTACAAGTTGTTCAGTTTCTCCCAACGTACTCTGTTCAAACCTGATTACGTTTTTGAAAACTTCATTCAAATCCCCCTCATCCTTCTCCTCTCCCAGGAAAACCATCCCAACTTCATAAATTTATCCTCACAACTGAAGTTTCTTTTCCCTGGAATCATTGTTGTAAACTGCTCCTGCGCTCTCTCAAATGCATTTCCATCCTTCTTATATCATGGAGCTCAGAACCATATACAGTAGTCCAGCTGAGGTCTAACCAGTGTCCTGTATAGGTTCAGCGTCACCTCCCTGCCCTTGTACTCTATGGCACTGCTAATGAAGGATAGAATGCTGGAGGCTTTATTAACAGTGATAATAACACAATGAACAAATGTTGGAATGCAGTCATATGAAATGATTCAGAAAATAAATGGAATGATTTTTGTGCTTGTGAAGGAGGGTGGATATAAAAGTTTGGACGTCTCATTGCAAGTCTCCATGGCGTACTGATAATGTCACTGGCAAAAAGCCGAGCCATTGCCCTGGGACAGGCATTCAAATTCCATCACTACACATTAATCTTGTAATAAAAAATAAAGCCTTGGTATTGGTGACCTGAAGTTACTATTAAAGCAGGGAAATCTCCTGTTCGTACCCGGTCTGGCCTACACGTGACTCCAGATCCTCACAGCGATGTGGCTGACTCCTAATTGCCCTGTGGCATGGTCGAGCAAACCACTCATTTCACCGAAATTAGGGATGGGCAACAAATGTTAGCCTTGCCAAGGATACCCCCATGCCATGGGAGAATAAAATGAATAAATTCATGCCAACATCCGTGGTCAACTTAAGCCTATTCTCATTTAACTTTATCAGAATAGCCCACTTATTCCATCCTGCCTCAGAGGTTGGTCTAGCTTCCCTTCAACTGTGTCTGCAATAAATCACTCCCATGTTGAGTCATTGAGTTCCACATTCTGACTGGCATCTGACTGTGGAGACTTCTTTCGAATTCCCTATCTTAGCTTGAGCACCTCAAGTTATATCACCAACCAATCAGAAATTCTACTGCCTCACCCCAGGCCACTTTGATGAGCTTTACACTTTTTACTTTTACTAGTGACCAGAAGCTGAAAGGACCAGCCATACAAACATAGTGAGCAGGCTGGGAATCCTGCAACGTGTCACTCACCCCCTGACTCCCCAGAGTCTGTCTACAATCTACAAGGCACAA
Source organism: Stegostoma tigrinum (assembly GCF_030684315.1). NCBI lineage: Eukaryota > Metazoa > Chordata > Chondrichthyes > Orectolobiformes > Stegostomatidae > Stegostoma > Stegostoma tigrinum. Next base: position 23,557,767 of record NC_081391.1, on the reverse strand, counting down.
GTCAGGAGTGTGATGGAATACTCCTCACTTGCCTGTATGGGGGCAGCCCCAACAACACTCAAGAAGCTTAACACCATCCAGGACAAAGCAGCCACTTGATTGGCACCACATCCACAAATGTCCACTCCCTCCCCCACCAACACTCAGTAGCAGCAGTGTGTACCATCTACAAGATGCTCTGCAGAAATTCACCAAAGATCCTCAGGCAGCACCTTCCGAACTAACAACCACTTCCATCTAGAAGGACAAGGGCAGCAGACACATGGAAACACCAGTCCCTGCAAGTTCCTGTCCAAGCCACTCACCATCCTGATTTGGAATTATTTCGCCATTCTTTCAGTGTGACTGGGCCAAAATCCTGGAATTCCCTCCCTAAGGGCATTACGGTTCTACCCATAGCACATCGACAGCAGCGGTTCAGGAAGACAGCTCACCCCGACCTTCTCAAGGGGCAACTATGGACGGGCAATAAACGCTGGGTCCAGCCAGCAACACCCATATTCTGAGAGTGAATTTTTAAAAAATGTTAAATTATGTTGTTGGTGAAGGCCAATGGTTTGTTCTCGACATAGAACCAATGTAATGCCTAAGCTACTCTTGACCTCGGGCGTACAAGAATTCTTTCGTGCTATGTCTCTAAAATTGCAGTTAGCAGTAGTCGAAACGTTTGCAGTAGTGGTCTCTGGGCATTCTTTGTTGGGTTTTGTTTCTCAGAAAATCCACTCTTGGTACCAGTATCTTTGGTGAGCTGGAGGTCTCGGGGGCACTGACTGCCTGTCCCCATTTGCCTTTCAGGATATGGTGGTGAGCCACCTTTGTGAGGATCTACATTCCACACAGTGAAGATGTTTGCTACTGCCTGCCAGACTAAGCAGGCTCGTGTTCCATATATTTCAGCAGTAACTGTACTTCAAAAGTAATTTTTTGAATAGAAAGCACTTTGGGACATATAGAAGACATCTTAGGAGATCATTATTTGAGGCATGGACTCTAGTTAGAGCAAGCGAATTCAGGAAGATGCTTTTAACATTGAACAGTCAGTCCATTAGTAAACCTCCAGAGTGACTTCACTCTCTTACAGCACTTCATTGATATTTTATATTGCACATCCAACATTACTTACACCAAACTTTCAGAAAACCAAAGGAACTTTTATTGAAATAATGATTTCTAGGGAAAACCATTCAACTCACTCAGTCTTTGTTGTTACAAGTTAGTCCGTGTTTCCAAATCCAAATCCAAGTAAGATAGATTACTTTGAGAAGGTAATAATTTGGGGCACAGTCTCTGAGTATTTTGTGACGTAAATGGCTCAAATTTTCCAAACAACAATATAAAAGGAATGGCAATTATTGCTGGTTAGCCGCCATGCCTCAGTCTTGCTCAGCTTTCTTTGTTGGGTTCACTAGGCCTGGGTTTCCGGAGCACAGAGGAGGTCAGGGAGCTTCACCACAGTGCTGGGGAACTGGGAGGAGGCCAGCCACGAGCTGCTATACGGCAAGGTTAAAGGTCAACTTGGAATATAACAGAGTGGATGAATGGGGGAGGTAGGGCGATAAGGTGCACATGGAGATAAATGGGTAACATAAGTGAGAGAGGTAAGAGGGTGAGGGGGTTAAGAAAGAGTGATAGGGTCAGAGTGCATGAGAGGGGTGAGGGGGATGAAGGGGTGAGGGGGGTGAGGGGCATGAGAGGGTGAGGGGGTTAGGCAATGAAGGCCTGAGAGGGGTGAGGGGTACAGGGTGTGAATGAGTGAGAGGGTGAAGAGCTGAGGGAGTGAGTGGGTGAGGGGCTGTGTGTGTGAAGAATGAGAGGGTGAGATGACGAAGGATTGATGGGTTGAGGGGTCGGGGGTGAGGGGTGTCAGGGTGGGAGGTGTAAGTGAGCGAGGGGTGAGGGGTGAGTGGGTGAGGGGTTGAGAGAGTCAATGGGTGCGGGGTAAGAATGTATGGATGAGGGGTGAAGGGTGTGAGTGGGTGGGAGGGGTGAGGGGATCAGGGGACACTGGGTGAGGGTGAGTGTGTGAAGGGGTGCGTGTGTGAGATGAGGGATGTGAGTGAATGAGGGGTGAGAGGGAGTGAGGGGGTGAGCGGGTGAGTGGTTGAGGGAGTCAGTATTTTGGGCTGTGCTCCGTTCAGGAGTAGCGAGGTTGGATGGGGATGTAGTTGTAGGGTTGAGGTGAAGGGCTATTACAGTTGGGTCAGGAGGTGTGGTTGGATGGCTGGAGGGGTAGCTTGGTTGAGAAGGGTAGTTGGTGGAGGGGCAATTAGGGTGATCAGCCTGTGTGTTGGGCGATCATGTATACAGTTACCTGGGAGTTAGACAAGGATTTTCTGTGTAACATTTGGACAGTAACTGTTCAGGTAATTACATTTCAACTTTCCACATTCTCTGACTTTGAGTCAGAGACTTTCCCAGCAGGTGATCTGCTCATTCCATGTTAAAGGCACCTTGCAGGCTGGTCAGTGTGTTGGGTTCAGAGATAATGGGAGCAGCAGATGCTGGAGAATCCAAGATAACAAAGTGTGGGGCTGGATGAACACAGCAGGCCAAGCAGCATCTTAGGAGGACAAAAGCTGACGTTTTGGGCCTAGACCCTCTAGGCCCAAAACGTCAGCTTTTGTGCTCCTAAGATGCTGCTTGGCCTGCTGTGTTCATCCAGCCCCACACTTTGTTATCTGGGTCAGTGTGTTGGGACTTCCACAGGCTCCTACACTGGGACACATTGTACCAGCCTCTGACAACCTGAAGACTGGAGGCTTCAGGCTGAGTGATAATGCATCCTGCTGGGCAGGAACTAAAAGACAGAAAAGTACTGGAGGTATTTAGGAGTGAATCTGGAAATGTTGGGGGTAAGACTGGAAGAATGCGCGAAGCATGAAATAGGGTTAACATTTTTGGTTGTTTAGTTCTGATGTGAAATGACCAAGACCAGTCATTAAAATATATCAAATAACTGCAGATGCTGGAAATCTGAAACAAAAACAGAAATTGCTGGCGAATCTAAAAAGGACAGGCGGCATCTTTCTTTTTAATTCGTTTACAGGATGAAGGCGCCAGGCAGCATTTATTGCCCATTCCTAATTGCCCAGAGGGTAGTTAAGTGTCACCCACGGGCCTGGAGTCACATGTAGGCCAGTCCAGGTAAGGATGGCAGTTTCCTTTCCTGAAGGACAATAGTGAACCAGATGGGGTTTTCCTGACAATCTACGATGGATTCATGGTCATTGTTCGACTCTTAATTCCAGTTTTTCTATATTGAATTCAAAATCTACCATCAGCTGTGGTGGGATTTGAACCCATGTCGGGATTAACATGCTAACTTGGGCCATCACCTCCCCTTTATGGAGAGAGAAACAAAGTCATTAACTTGGTTTCTCTCCACCACTGCTGCATAACCTGCAGAGTTTTTGCAGTGTCTGCTGTTTCGGTTGTGGATTTTCAGCAGCTGCCGTGATCTGTCGTTTTACAGCTGACTTTACAGCGATGGTTCCCAAAGCTCTGACCCATTGGGGATATACCTCGCCTTGTGTCTGAGCCTGACTGACAGAGGTTGGCCACTGAGGTTGGTAAATAGCTCCATTATCATTGCATCACGTGGCCAGTAAGATGGAGGAAGATGGCGCGTTGACTTCTGTG